>NW_007757073.1:6395-6958 GCF_000696425.1 Galeopterus variegatus | reverse complement strand
GAGCCCATCTTACAAATGAGGAAACTGAGGCTCAGAGAGCTTAGGACTGACTCAAACTCCGCATCCCATGGCTGATACGTAAGAGGCTATCCTGTCAGCTGCTTTTCTGGGCTTCACTTAAGAAATGCTCTTCAGACATTAGGATTCTGTTTAATTCATGTTCCACAGGAGAGAGTTTGCTGGCTCTCCATCTCAAAGAGAAACCTCAGTTTTCCCACCTGTAAAGTGGGGACAATATTTGTATGTACCTCTCTGGGTGGTGATATGAAGTGAGAAAATGCATGAGCCTAGCACATAGTAGGTGCCCAATAAACATTACTTCCTTCCATGGAGGGAAGCAGACAGTGAATGAGGGTGGGAGAATGTGATAGCCGGTCCATCAGTTTTCCTAAAGGTTGTGGGGACCAGAGGGAAGAGAAGTTCTCCATGGACCCAAAGAGAGAACAGTGTTACAGAGAAGGATCCAGGGTAGGCAGAGTTTAGCCCCATTTTAGGAAAACCATGAGAGCTCATCCAATCTGAAAAGAGTTTACTTTAGAGGGAGTGAGTTTCCCAGTGAGAAT
>NW_007757073.1:0-887 GCF_000696425.1 Galeopterus variegatus | reverse complement strand
ATAAAACGTACAGCTTCATAACACGGTCAGGCCACATTTTAGTTTCTATGAATAGCTTCATGCAACATTTCTCCTGAAAACAGAACCACAGATTTTTTTCCTCCTGTGGGGGACCGTCAGAATATCCTGATCGTTGATCTCATTTTCTCGTTAGGTTTGACTGACGTGTGTCCGTGATGGTTTACGTTGGCAGTGCATTTGTAGAGGAAGTATTGTGAAGAGTGGATGTGGGGACGGCCCAGTGGCTCACTTGGGAGAGCAGCGGCGCAGGGAGCACCGAGGCCGCAGGTTCGGGTACTATATAGGCATGGCCGGTGGGCACAATCCCCTTACTGGTCGAAAAAAAAAAATAGTGGATGTAACAACACTTCCTACATTTTTTTTTTCCTTTTTATGTGACGGGTAAGAGGATCGCAACCCTTGGCTCGGTGTCTCCCACACTGCACTCAGCCAGTGAGTGCACCGGCCATCCCTACATAGGATCCGAACCCGCGGTGGGAGCGCCGCTGCACTCCCAGCGCTGCACTTTCCCTAGTGAGCCATGGGGTTGGCCCCACACTTCCTATTTTTAAAAGGGGGAAGGGCTAAGAAGACCATGTATGGTAGCCTGCCTGCCTGTGGGGAGGTGCTGGAGGGGGATGGGGTGCTTTTTTCTAGGGGACAGTTACAGGGCAGGGAGAAGGGGATGATGGTTATTGCCTGCCCTTGGATCCTGGGTGGGAAGTACACCATGGGGGGGGTCATGTCTGCAAATGTTGCAGTAATGGCAGCAACAGCATGCTTGTATGCATGCATTTTGGAGAAATGGGAAGGTGACTGAGGGCACAAGAATTAAGTTGCAGAAGGATGCTGGATGCATTAAAACTTGCAACCCCACATTGGCTAAC
>NW_007757072.1:6000-6959 GCF_000696425.1 Galeopterus variegatus | reverse complement strand
ATTTTTACCCATTTTAACATAAGAACAAACTGAAAGATGGTAACATTGCAAAATTCAGGTAATAAAAAATCCAGAATGAACAAAAAGCTATTCTCAGAGGAATGATACAAATTAATTTATATGAAAAATCATAGTGAGTAGAGATAAATTAGTCTTTAAGTGAAATATAAATTGTGACATTTATAAAGAGAAAAGGAAGGACAACATCTTAATAAAAAGTTGAAAACATAGGAGGAATGGTCTAAAATTGAACAAGTTTTGCTTTATATAAAAATAAATGTTGAAGGAGATTAGTCTCTGAAAATTCATGTTTAGAATTTGTATTTTCACCATTTTCAAATGTCATTTAAAATACTTTAATATATGAACAGAAGATAAAAACTTTATCAAAATCCCCCAAATGTAGGCCATTAACCAATCTATTGGAAATATTGATAATAATTTTTTACCAATAAAAATAAACTGGAAGTTGAATCTCATGTTGCATTTGACGCTGGCATGTGCTGTTAATCTGTTCTAACCACCACATCACATCCTATTTTCTTGTTTGCCTTATCTAGTTCTAAACACTGAATCTAATCATTTTTGACTCCACCAAAAGATTGGACATAATCTTTTGGATATACCACTTTATACTCTTCCTCATTCTCCTCAAATCCCTTCTTTTATATGGCGTAGATTCTACTGTTAACAAATATAATACTCCTTCAACAGCTTTGTCCCATGCTCCAAACGTTATCCTGAACTGGCAAAAAAACCTAACCTGACTAAATCTATTACTCCACTTAATTCATGTCTAGAGAGAAATAAAAATCCATATTGGCTTGTCTCACTATGAATTCATGTCTATATAATTTCAAGTGTACTAAAAGCTTAGAAGCCTTTGTATATTCTCTTTGTTACTGGGTTGTTTTGCTCTGTTTCACTCTTTAACACCTTCTCCATTCTCCTTCATCCTC
>NW_007757072.1:2459-3477 GCF_000696425.1 Galeopterus variegatus | reverse complement strand
TCCTTGGCAACTCAGGGTATCACATGGTGAGATCAGCAAGAGTTCTCTAATGCGCTCACTTTTCCTTATAAAGTCACCAGTGCCCCTCCCGTGACTACCCATTAAACCATTAACCCATTACTCTATGAATGGATAAATCCATTCATGAGAGCCTGGTCCACACCACCCAACCACCTATTAAAAGCCCCACCTTTCAGATACCATAATTGGATTTCCCGCCCTCTTAACACTGTTACAATGGGATCAAGTTTCCAACAGTGAACTTTTGCGGGACACATTTGACCAATAGCATGTGGGTAACCTTAGGGAGAAATTGGAACCGTTTATCATAGGGCTAAAAATGTACCTGGCACAAGAGCCAGAGGCACTGAAGGAGATTTGGCAGGCCCAGAGCAGTTGCAATCACAACTACTGCTTCACACCAATAAGATGAATCATCAAACCAGTAACAGTGTGCATGTGCTGCAAGAGCCCACCTCTGTGCATATCTTCCAAGAGCATGCAAGGCTGGTGCATCAATTGTACCTTTCATGACTTGTGCAAATTTCTGTTGTGGCCAATGCTAGACCAGAGTCATATAGAAAAAAATATTCTATTAACATCATTTCAGCTTACCCTAATTGATCTAGCATAAAGCCATCAAAAAATTTCAGAAAATGAACTGCAAAGTACTAGTGATTAAATGTATTTCTGAAGAGGAATAGTCTCAATGGGAGATATGCCACAAAAGAGGGGTGTATAGGACAAATAAATGCATTTATAAAAGTTATACATTTTTATTTATATAACTTGATTAGTTCATGATTTTTGGACAAGAAACTACCCCTTGAGCCAGTAAAGTTTTAGCTTTATACATAATTAACAGATTGCTATGGGAAATTGGGCTAAGCTATGTATAAAACATCTTGTTTTCAAATTGCTTTTGTGGAAAGGTGTTTGTTTTTTAATTAGATAGATAAATATTTGAGCTTTCCCTCTAAAAAAAATAAGAGTGATCAGAAAATAACAGCTATGTGTT
>NW_007757072.1:0-554 GCF_000696425.1 Galeopterus variegatus | reverse complement strand
AGGGCCATAGTGAAGAAATGAAGTAAAGCTACAGAATTCAAGAAGGCAATCACTTCCAGGTCTGTGCAAGTGTAACTTTCTTATGACTAGTATTTAGACGTTATAACTTTTTCCATCCCCTTGTTTACTCACCTGTGCTTGGGTTTTGCTTATTTATTCAGTCCATTTCTCCCTTTTAAGTGAATTATTTATAATTTATTTTTTACATAAATGTATCGATTGTACATATTTGTGGGGTACAGAATTGAATATCAATACATGTATACAATGTGTGACGATCAAACCAAGATAACTGGCATTTTCATCATTTTAGAGTTCAGCACAAAGCATGTCTCCTGCCATTGTAGTATCTTCAAACAAATTTCAGCTTCATAGAGATTAAAAGGAAGCACAAACTCATTTTCAAGGTATGTACTGGAGGGATCTACTCTGATTGCTAGTAAGATACTATATATGTTATATCACAGTGAACCCTTTTAGAATGTTTTAAAATTTATTTTTAGAAAAGTAAGAGAGATTAGAAAAAAAAATTAATTAAGTTATGTGGGCTTGTG
>NW_007757071.1:12706-12959 GCF_000696425.1 Galeopterus variegatus | reverse complement strand
TAGAAATATCCATATCTTCCAGATTTTCAAATTTGTTGTTATACAGTTGTTTATAATAGTCCCTAATGATTCTTTGTATTTCTGTGGTACCAGTTGTAATGTTTCCCTTTTCATTTCTAATTTTTGTTATTTGGGCCTTCTCCCTTTTTTTTTGTTAATCTAGCTAATGGTATGTCTATTCTGTTTATCTTTTCAAAAAAACCAACTTTTAGTTTTGTTGATCTTTTCTATTGTTTTTTGGGTCTCTGTTTCA
>NW_007757071.1:6252-6959 GCF_000696425.1 Galeopterus variegatus | reverse complement strand
TTGTCGGTATGGTAAGTGCCAAAAAATAAGGATTGTCTCAAATATCAACCAGAAATAGAATGCATAAAAAATATTGTGGTATATTTATATGATACAAAGTTACATAGCAGTAAAAATGAATGAATTATAGCTACTTTTAGTACGATTGAATCTTACAGATATGATGTTGAGCAAAAACTATAAAAAAATGTTATAAGGGAAGACATCTGTATGTCCCATTTATAGAAAGGTGAAAGAATTAGGCAAACCCAAATAATTTATTTTGTAGTGATACGTGTGTGTGTGTGTGTGTGTGGTAAAGCTATAAAGAAAAGCAAAGGAGTGGTTAATATAAAACATGGAAACTGGTGCGGGGTAGGATTGAGATGAGGAGGGTCGCACATGTATTAGTAATGTCTTATTACTTAACCCAGGTGAAGAGGATCATATATTGATGGGAGATCAATTTATTACATTTCTTTGAACTGTACATATTTGATTTATATACTTTATTGTATATAGTGATGTATTTTATAATTTTTAGAAACTGCAGACCACATGGGAGTGGTCAGTCAAAGTTAACTAGAAATAAAATCTCTTTGGAGAAAACTAATGCAATTCTGTTTATGGGGAGGAAACTCCCATGGACTGTAATCCCCTGAGCCCATATCTGTCTTGCTTGCTCTGTGTAGAGTCTCGTCCAGTTCCTCCCACAAAACATGGCTGAA
>NW_007757071.1:0-1332 GCF_000696425.1 Galeopterus variegatus | reverse complement strand
CCAGCATGGTCTCCAGTCTCTGAACCTCTTGTCTAACCCTAACCCCCTTTTGATTGTAGATACAAAAAAAAAAATCCTCTTGCATCCTGATGCAGAGATATTCATTCAATGCTTCCTTTGCTTTTGACTCTCCTTCTAGGACGTACTCTAGGGTCTATCTTTTTATACCCAAATGTTTTAATAGGCATTTTGTCAAATCATAATAAGTTTTTTTTTTTTGTCCTTTTCGTGACCAGTAAGGGGATCGCAACCCTTGGTGCGGTGTCGCCTGCACCGCGCTCAGCCAGTGAGCGCACTGGCCATTCCTATATAGGATCTGAACCCACGGCAGGAGCAACGCTGCACTCCCAGCACCGCACTCTCCTGAGTGCGCCATGGGATCGGCCCAAATCATAATTAGTTTTGATGTTTTCTCCCATTCAAAATTTTTACTGCTGACTTTTGAAATACCCCCTCCCTCACCTGTATAGGATAATCTTCTTAAATGAGATATAGGGATAGGGTAAAAAAAAAGTATAAAATGTAGAAATAACCCACCCAAGCAAGGCTGCGAGAGCCCGATGTGTCCGGCTTTGGGAGTAGAAGTGGTATTTTATCCATGATGGCCATTCACAAGCACACCTGTTCACAGGAGAACACTCTCATCAGCTGCTCAGCTTTTTTTTTTTTTATTATTACTCAAATGCTCAACTTTATTTTTTATCTCTTTGATATATACATTTCTAAAATTAATATTATTATTTTTTATATTCTATAATGTTGTTGCAGAGCAGTTGGGAAGGAGGGGGAGAGGGAAAAGGGCAAGAAATGGGATGGAAGAAGGAGGAAGGAGAAGGGGTGGGATTGAGGCCTGTGGCACCCCCTCATTCTCACAGGGGAGACCAGGGGGAATCCAGAGGTTCCTTGGTCATTGCTGGGCTGGGTGCAGATGTCAGGGGGATGTGGCTGAAGCCCTCGGCCCCCACCACTCCTGCTTGGGAGAGCCCAGGACCCTTCCTGCGGTGGCTCAATTGCTGTCACTGGGGTGGTTGTATGTGTTGAGGGGGTGTTTCTGAGGCCCAAAGTCCCCACCCTCAAGACTGGCTTGGTAGCCCAGGGGACTTCTGGTCCTTCTAGGTATTATAGGTGTTCTTTGGTGAAGTGAGACCTTTACTAGTTAATATCAAACTTTGTTTCTGATCTGTGGGTACTCTGTTTTTTCTTTCAGTTCTGTGTTGGATTATTTGCTGTTCCCACCACTTAAGCTCTGCACTGTAACTAATTTCTTGTCTTTTGCTTACTTCTAAAGTGGGGGAACTTCCTGTGGGGACCAGTACTTGAGCCCTGTGGTTG
>NW_007757070.1:5744-6959 GCF_000696425.1 Galeopterus variegatus | reverse complement strand
GACCACTGCCTAAAATTCTTTGGAGGATGGTCCTTGGTTGACTGGAGTCACTTTTACTACACGTGCAGAGAGTTGAAAGTGTCTAGGAGTTTGTGTTCACCAGTGCAGACCTTAGCTAATGACTGGGAAGTTCAGGAGCACAAAAACAGCTCCTTTGCCTCAGGTCAAGCTGAAGCTACTCACTACAGGATTTTGTCTGGAATCACATCCTGGCTTGACCTTTCCCTCTTCCTTGTCCTGCTTCCTTTTCTCCTTCATCAGTTTCTGCTGGGAGCACTTCCTTCCTTCCTAATAAATCATTGCGCCTGAAGCCTTATCTCAGGTTCTGCTTCTGTAAAAGCTCATCTATGACACTGTCTTTTCTTCTTAACCAGAATGTAAGATCCTAGAGAACTGAAACGGTTTCTTATAATTCTTAAGTTTTAATCATTATGTGCAGTACAAGGCTTAGATGTAGTAGACAACCATCAGAGTCTCAACACAATTCTTGGATCATTTTAACACACTTCAAATGATTATATATTTGTGTATCACAGGAAATAAAATATTTGATTACTAAAACCGAGATGCGATTTACTATTTTTTTCTTCTTCTTCTTTACAAAATGATGTAAAGCTGTTATTTTTGGAAATCTTCATTTTATTTTGACATCTTCCAGCATGACTCAAGTATTACTCATTACAAAGGGCCCAACACTTTATCATCAATGTTAGGAATGATACAAAATGAATGGCTTATGGCAATAAAAATTTATTTTTAAAGTAAAGTTTTATTTTTCAAAGATCTCAGAGCGTACAAATGAATTGCCTTTAGCACTTGGCTATCATAATATTCACAGAAAATTACAATAAGATGAATCATTCACATCAGTCAAAAATTCATGATTCTAAGGTGTATAAAATGCCTCTGATGAGATAATGTATAAGGAAAGCACATGATTGAAGCAGCACATTAGACTCTCCCTTTGATGAAGATGACAAAACCCTCCCATCACAAGTAGGGGACCCATCATTCCCTGTGCTATTCTCATCCCAAACAAATTTAAAAGACATAGTCTTGACTTACTTTGGTTATACAATATATCTGTGTGTTGGAAGAGAAGCTGAACTTCTGAAAAATGACGGTTTTAGAAAGGAATGTGACCGGCAAATGCAGCCATGAAGTGGAATGTGTTGGAAGGAAAGAGCACAGCCAGATCTGGGCCATGCTGAGAAG
>NW_007757070.1:3846-4124 GCF_000696425.1 Galeopterus variegatus | reverse complement strand
CAGTTTTCCCAGCACCATTTACTGAAGAGGTAGTCTCTTCCCCAGTGTGTGGTCTTGGTGCCTTTGTTGAAGATCTGATGGCTGTAGGTATGTGGGTTGGTTTCTGGATTCTTTGTTCTGTTCCATTGGTCTGTGTGTCTGTTTTTATGCTAGAACCATGCTGCTTTGGCTACTACAGCTTTGTAGTATAGTTTAAAGTCAGGTAGTGTTATGCCTCCAGCTTTATTTATTTATATATTTTTGCTCAAGATTACTTTGGCTATTCATGGTCTTTTGTT
>NW_007757070.1:0-540 GCF_000696425.1 Galeopterus variegatus | reverse complement strand
AGAATATGATTGGGCGGCAGTGAAGACATCTCTCCAAACTGGAATGGGACCTGTGGTGACAGCAAGAACCCCCTAGCTGTGGTCACACTGACGATGCCCATGGAAAGCGTGTCCTTCAACGGCTAATCAGGAAAGCGGAGGGTTTCTCAGTTGCAGCTTCTTGTTTGAGACTGGATGGGAACCACGAGCACCACTCCAGCAATGTGTGATTGATGAGGGAGGAACTGGCAAACCACAGCCTCGCCCACCCTCCTGAGAGAAGGCAAGTGTCTCCCCAAAGTCCCCACGCTTGGTATTTTACAGCACTTTTGAAAAATGTTTTCCTTTTTAATTCGTAATCAATCTAAGCTTTTTAAAAATATTTTTTACTTTTGCATAAAATCTTTGTGAAAGGACTGAGAGATGAGAGTTCACAGGTAAGTTCTTTTTCCTGACTTTTCTTTCATTCTCATGTATTTGGAGTCTTTCAACTCCCAATGTGAATGGAAATAGAATTTGGAGATTTGGGATTTTTCTGTTGCCCACAGGAATCCCAAATGA
>NW_007757069.1:6738-6959 GCF_000696425.1 Galeopterus variegatus | reverse complement strand
CCTGTTCTTTTTTTTTTCTTTTTATATCATTTATCACCTTCTAATATAGTGTTCATCACTTTTTTTCTCTCTCCACCCCCATTGGAATTTAAACTCCTTTAGGAAAGGGATCTTTGTTTAATTTACTGATATATCCCAAGCACCTAGAACAATGCTAGGGATATAGTGGACACCAAATTAATATTTGCTGAATAAATGAATGGTTTTTCATTCCTTTAAAG
>NW_007757069.1:0-6205 GCF_000696425.1 Galeopterus variegatus | reverse complement strand
AAAAAAAAAAAATACCATCCTAAATTCCATTACCCTGCTGGAACTCGTATCTTTTGGATGTATTTCCTTTTATCCTTTCAAAGTTCGTATGTTTTATTAACATTATTTATAACAGAATATATCCAGATTTATTTTCACACATGTTTTCCTTGATGTTAAATAGCTTTTGTAATGTCTTGACTGATCATACAGTATTACATGTAGTTGTTATGTCATAACATTAGACATTTAAAAATCTGTTGATTTAAATTTGGGTAATTAGAAGAGACTTCATGAAGGAGGTAACTTCACCTTGATGACCCCATAAATACTTTATTTCTTGGCTTAATGCCATTTCCTCTGGGAACTGACTTCTGTGACTTCTCAGATTAGGATAGGTCCCTCTGTAATTCAATTCCATGGTGCCCTTTATTTTTCATCGATAGCACTGATCTGTGAGTCTAATAATGTTCTTATTTGTGTGGTTGTGTATTAATGTTCTCCTTTCTTATTAGGCTGTAATCTCTTCTTGGGCAGGAACTATTTTCTGTCTTCTTCCCTCTGCATTTTCTTCATTCAGGGCAGTGTCTGATGTTCACTGGTGCTTAATAAGCATGTTAGATGGATGAGTGAATGAAAAGACAGAGAGAGGAAGTCAAGAGGTGAAGAAAGGCACCAACACCTGTGTGCTGCTGGGGTATTTGGAGAAATATGTGGACTTTGGAGCTAAAGAGTAGCAATGGAGTCTACTTCAGCATGTGTGGGGAAGGAGAGAGAAATGGGGCAGTGTCACTGGAAGATGAACCTGGAAAGAATTGTTCATGTTAAGGAGATTTTTATATGCAAAATTTAGGCATTTAAATTTTCTTCTGTCACTTATCTTTATGTATTAATAATTTAAAATATTAAATATCTTAAATTATGTTCTGTCACAAACTTTGAAACATTTCAAATAGGGATATAACATGTTATAATAAATGTTTTAGTGTGATACCTTAGTATTGGGTGGCTCTGTGATGCAGTAGGTACAGTTCAGAAGTAGAATACCAGTTAAGGGACTAGTTTAATTACCTAGGGGATTGGTGTTGAAGTCTTGAATCTAGGTTATTATCGTGGGATTATATGAGATATGAGAGATATTTGTGAAAGTGTAATCAACCAGGCTTAGACAATTATTAGCTGGTGGACTTTGGAAAGCAAGGAGAGTATAGGATGATTTAGGTTTATAGGGCAAATTAGGCTAGTATCTCTAGATTTTAGGCTGAAGATAAACAGGTTTCATTTTTACCCAGTTAACTTGAGATACTGTTCTAGATCTCCATCACAGGTTATAGCATAGATTGGCAAAGTTTTTCTGTACAAGGCCAAACAGTAATTATTTTAGTCTTTGTGGGCAGTATGGCTTCTGTCATAGCCACTCAGCTATGCTGTTGTAGTGTCAAAGCAGCCACAGACTCTATGTAAACTAATGGTCATGGCCATGTTCCAGTAATATTTTCCAGTATTCCAGTAATACTTTATTTACAAAAACAGGTGGCAGACTGGACTTGGCCCATGGGGCTGCAGTTTGCCAACCCCTGAGTTATATTACTTAGGTTTTATTTCATATTATGCTATGAAATCGTTATGGATTCCATTGTGGGTTACATGATTTCCTTCGACAATGATCACTAATCAGAAGTAGGACTGGGGAAATGGACTGTTGGATATACTTAGGTTTGATGATCCACCTCCCCCAAACATTTGTGACTATAAGTTGTTAAACAAAATTTATGGGAGGCTGTTGTTTTGGACTGAACTTCTGCTCTAGGCCCCAACAGACCGGACCAAACCAGAATGGCGTCACTCCTGCTATGTGCCATGTAATCAAACTGAACTTTGATATGAGCCAGTTTTCCAAAAACACCAGGAGATTCACAGCACCCAATCACAAGGGACCCAGTTTACCTGAGCCTTCATAAGGAAGTCCCCTGTTTTACCCGAAGAGGCAAGAAACTTTAAAATGAGCATCATCTTTGGAGCACCTTTTCTAAATTTTTAGGTGAGATGCTGCCTGATTCATGAATCACTAATAAAAGCCAATGAGATCTTTAAACTAAATTTGTTGAAAATTTGCCTTTTTTTTTTCTTTTTTTTTTTTGGAAACATGTTAAATAAGCAAGACAGAGAAAGGGTATAGTAGGAATCACACTAAGAAGTTTGGTCAGGAAATCTAAGCTGGGGGGTGGAAGATATAAAGGCATGGGGTGTCAAAGGGAAACTAGGTAGAAGTACAGAGACTAAAGATTTTACAAGCATTAAGAGCAGGGTTCTTGGACGTGAGAGAAGTGGGAAGATTGGAATTGCAAGTGCTATATCTTGGAATAAGGACCTTGCAGGAATAGGTCTAATTCTACAGAGTCAAAGAATTGCTGAGCCAGAGTATTGGAATGAAATAATGGAAACATAAACAGGATTCTAATACAGAAATTAACAATGAAGCCCGATGAAAAGCATGAGCTTTGGAATTAAAACTATGTGATTGGAATCCTCTTTTTGATTTGAGATGAATTATCACTCTCTATCAGATTTCCTTCAATTTTCTCATCTTAAAAGAGGGTTAATAGCTACTTACAGGATTATTAAGATACTATTGAGTGCCCAGCATGATATCTGATTTACATTACTCCGTAAATGACAACTGGTCTTATCATTATCATATTAATTTTATTTTATTTGTATTGCATTATGGCAAAGAAGTAGCCGTCATAGCAGTTATGAATGGGATTTGGACTGGATATTCTAAGTTCCCTTCCATAGCTAGGATTCCTTTTTTATTGATATCATTCCACATTTCTTCAGTGATATTATTTTTCTGAATTGACATTTTCTATATTCAATGCCACTTTTAAAAATAATAAATAATGAATTTATGGGACTTAATACAAAACAATTGTTATTAGAAAGATGTAAAACTCTGCCTTCCCCCTTGGTAGTCTTTAAATTAGATCATAAATTTAGATTGTATCTTACTGTGGTACATCAAAAATATTGCTTCCATTTGTGAAATGGTACAGTAACCTGGGTCAATGTTTGTCATTGGTTTATTTAAAAATAGTAAAGTGTTCAGAGCATCAGGCAATGGGCCATGCAGAGTTAAAGTTAGAGAAGATTGCTGTTTGTGCTAATGCCATTTCCTTAACTTATTTTGGAAACTATTGACCATGAGCATATGACTCTTTATACTAATTGTAATGCATTACTGTACACCATAATCTATGAGAGTGTTCACCTCTGCACTCTGCCTGTCCAGCTGTTGTCTTGAACAATTATCAGCAAGTTATTATTCCAGTATGAGCTGTGTCATGCTCATAAGTAGGATGAAAAAAATGTTAATGAGCATGCATGAATGTTGGTTGATGAAGGTTAAGTGGTTGCAGATATGCTCTCTGCATTCTTTCCTATGAATGTTCAGACTAAGGCAATGTGTTCTGATGAGGGAATACAAACAAATTGTGCTGATTGACAGTTCTTGATTTAACATTAAAATTGTACCTAAAGGCAATTCTGTTTCAGCTGAATAATAGACATAGCGTTGTTGACCTGGGTTCAGCTCAACACTTCAGCACTCGTTTTATTTTACCAATTTTAATTTTTTTGCTATTGTACCAGATTTTTAAATTCTCTCATTTTTGTATTACACATTATTTTAAAGTTGTGCCTGGCAGTGGTGGTATAGTGTAAAAACAAAAACAAAAACAAAAAAACAACACAAAAAACCCATTAATATGTTCATTTTGTACTTACATTTTTAGAATAACAACTTGGCAATTTTAAGTATGGTCAAATTAAAATATTGTAGACAATAGCTGTCCAAGTAAATAAGCATGGGCCAGAACTCATCAGCAATATATTTTTTCTTTTTGAGTATTTGCATGTATTTTAAATGATGACCCAAGTGCTTTTTCAACATTTGTTGTTTATTTGTATGCTAATTAAAATTATCTGTACATACACTTTTTAGGAACTTATCGAATTGGTTATTTGGAACATTGCATTTCTCATGCTATGTATTGAGCATAAAATAAAAATATTTTCAATAAAACTTCAAATAAAATTTTTTTTTTGAAGAAATGACAATTCAAGAAACAGCATTATAGTGTTGGTGAGGCTTTTTTTCCTCATCATTTTCCCCATTATTGATAATCCTGAACGTGGTGTGCACACTGGAAGCTGTGCTTTGTAAACTGTAATATGCTATGCAAATATTTGTTTTTACCGATCTGTTTTAGCTGAAAGGACCACACATAAAGGTCCCAATGCTTTGCGTCTTTTAACAGATGTACAAAAAGTGGTAATGTTTGTTAAATAATCATAGAATTGTAAAGTTAGTAGGATCTGTAGCTATCATTTTATTCTTTAATAGATGAAAAGTTTGAGAGTTAAACATGTAGACTTAAAACCTTTGCTAGTAGAAATATCATTTGACATATTTGGGTTATTTGTTGATCATTGAGAAATATATTTTTTATGTGCCCTTTGAGAACAGCTCCCTATAACTAACTTACTGCCTACTTAATGTATAAGCTTTTAATAATAAGCCAGAGTGTTATTCTTCATTTTTTTACATAGCATAGTTTTAATATGTAAAGCTTGCTTTTAAAATTTTACTTTATAGATTCTTAATTTTTCTGACAAAATTAAATCATAATTATTATAGAAAAATACTTATAAGTTAACCTTGAGTTCTGAAGGAAACAGGACAAGAATACTCACCTGTACCTTTTGACACTGGTTCCCACATTGATGTTCCTCTGCTGAAGAGAGCCTTCTTGTCTCTTAGCCTGGCAGCTTTGGGCTTAAGGACTATTTCCCCTTGGAGCTCTGTAATCCCTATTGTATCAAATGCCTAAGTCTTAGTGCTAGTGTGACTTTTTCTGTCAGTGAGTGAAACTGGATGTACAAGTCACTTTCCCTCAAGCCTCCCTACTGCTTAGTACTATGCCTAGGATTGCTGTTATCTGCCATCAGCAGGCAGGGCTCTGGTTTTTGTTAGTGCCAGCTAGCTGGCCAACTAGTCAGCCAAGCAACAAATAATACCGATGCTTCCCCTATGGAAGGTACTGTTCTAGCTCCCAGGATACAGTGATAAGCCAGGCGGATATACTTTTTGCCTTCCTGTAGTACGTACTCTTACTGGAGAATATAGAAAATAAATAGGTAAAGAAAAATGGCCATAGTTTTTTCATATGCTATGAAAATAATGAGTAAGCTATGATGATGGGTGCTAGTTTTGAGAGGGTGGTTCTGGAAGGCCTCTGAAGTTATGACATTTAAATGGAGACTTGAAGGAGAAGTAGGAATTAGCCAGGCAAGGAATTGAGGGACAAGATCTCCAGGTGTAGGAAATAGCATGTACAAAGATCCTCAGGTTGGAAAGAATCTGGATTCTGGAAACCATCAGAAATTTAGTATGGCTGGAATATATTATGTGAGGTGAGCAATGGCAGGAGATGAAGTTCTAGGGTTGAATTGTTTGGAATAGTTTCAAAGAAACATTTGAATAGTTCTGAAGGATGAATATATGATTTTTGAAAGCAGGGATGGAAAAGGCCAATCCAGCAGTAGGAATGATAGGGGCAGAGGAAGATTTGGCATACCATTGAAATGCCTACTAACCTAGGACATAGGAATGTAGATGATGATGGTGGTGTTCTGGTCTGCAAGATGGAGTGGTGGCCTTAAAGGCTATAGTTAGTGGCCAGTTATGAGCCTGGAAAGATTGATTGCTAATGTCAAGTTCTTTCCAAAGGCTTTGCCTTTCTCCTCTCTAAAAGGGTGTGTAAGGGGCCACAGCCCTTTCTAACATACAGTAAAGCTTGTTTGAAACAAATTAGTGTTAAACACAGTAGTTTTTTACTTAACTGTGCATTAATAAATAAATTAAAAAGTATACTTAAACTATCAAAAATCTCATCACACACAATGTATGGGTGGTAGTAGAAGTCAAGTCTATCAGTTTCTCTCTCTAAATTGGATTTTTACAATTCTGCTTTCCTGGAAGATTGATTTGTCTTGTATCCATCCCAGAGATGTACTACGAGTTCCTGTGTGATGGTAATTTTTGAAACAAGCTTTCCTATTCTTCAGTTGCCTTGTACAGAATAAAACTGGAAACGTCTCAGGCTCTTGTTTTTTTAGATTTACTTATTTCTTTTTCAACTTTTCTTTTACAGTTTATAGAAAA
>NW_007757068.1:6660-6959 GCF_000696425.1 Galeopterus variegatus | reverse complement strand
CTAAGAATAGATTTTACATTTTTAAAGGGATAAATTTTTTTTAAATGGACAGCTCATATATGTTTCACAAAGTCTAAATTACTTACTGTCTAGCCCTTTAGAGAAAAAGTTTGCAGACCCATGATCTAGATGATTGAGTGAGTACTTGGGGAGCAGGAGAACATTTCCATTGAGATGCCCAACGTGGCTGGCCGGTGAGCTCAGTTGGTTAGAGCGCAGTGTTCTAACACCAAGGTCAAGGGTTCACAGGTACCCAATGTGTGAGAATGGTAAAAAAAAAAAAAAAAAAAAAACACTTC
>NW_007757068.1:0-938 GCF_000696425.1 Galeopterus variegatus | reverse complement strand
CAAAAATTAGCTTCTTTACTTCTCTAGCAACTTAAGATAGTATATGGCTAATATAGTAGAATTTCCTTGGGGATTTTCTGTTTTTAGATTTCTTCATTGAGCAGGTGCTGTTATGGTAACTAAAGAACAAATTATTTAGCATATTATATGTGGCACATAAGATAACCTCACTTAGGATTGTTTTTCAATACTAAATTAAAACTAAAGCAATAAGATTTAAGTGGCTTCTCATGTAAGCAGGCATGAGAAATCTGGCTTTTTACTTCCATAGAAAAATGACACTTCTGGTCCTATCTGCGGTTGACTACATCAGCCCTATGTATCCTTTTAACTTCTAGCCAGTAGTTTGTCTATGCTGAGAATCACCTGGGGAGATTGTTTAAAATATATACCCTCTGGCTCCACCTTAGTTTCACAATCAGAATTCCGTATGGTGAGACCTAAAAATCCCCAGAAAGCTTTGTAATTTTTACAAAGTGGCAACTTCACCAAGTAGGTGTTATTGGGGTGGGGGTGGGGTTCTTTGTAGACGACCACATCTTAGAAAAACAAGGTCTGAGTTCAATAAATTAATCAAAGCCTAGGCTGTCACCTGGTCAGCAGTTTGGCTAATAAGCTGAAGCTATTTATGGCACAGAGTTTAATGAGATCTGAGTCTTGGCTCTTTTGGGCCAATTATTTGACTTGTTCCTTGGGCACAGGCTTCTGCTAGCGTTTTCATCAATCAGGAGGTGATAAGAAAATGTGGTGTAGTTGCTTTTGCATTCATCAGCTCTACCACTTACTGGATGAGCTTGTAGACGTTGTCTGAGTCCTTCACAATTCTTAGTACAATGGGGACGGTCACAGTTGGGAAGGCTAAGGGAGTTAATGTGCCCGACTCGGAGTAAGCATTCAATAAATGGTAGCTATCATTGGTGGTTAACGTTAGTACAAAC
>NW_007757067.1:0-6959 GCF_000696425.1 Galeopterus variegatus | reverse complement strand
ATAATATTAAAACAATTCAAGGGGTCCAGTCCCTTGTTTATGCAGCCCTTTATCCTTCACAAGCTCTTCCAAATGCAAGTTCATATTTTGTTTTCATTGTAGCCCTTTGCCTAGTTATGGTCAGACCCATTTTCTATGAAGAAGCTGAGGCTCAAAGAAGCCAAATGTCTTGTCCAAATCACGTGGCTGGCAGAATGGGAGCCCAGCACTTGATGGGCTGCCCTTTGGGATTTTGGGAGAAGCCCCTTTAGGAGGAAGGAGCACAGCCAGGTGCTCAGACCCTCACTTGTCCAATGTGTTTTGAACACTTACTTGGCCGTTGACTTTTTTTTATTTTTTGTCTTTTTTGGTGTCCGGCAACGGATCGCAACCCTCAGTGTCGTGCCCGCACCAGACCGGGACCGGCAACGGGATCACAACCCTCGGTGTTGCGCCACACCTCGCTCAGCCAGTGAGCGGGAACCAGTCTGCATGTGGGATCCGAACCCTCGGCGGGAGCGCTGCCGCACTCCCAAGCGGCGCACTGTAGCAGTGCGCCACTGGGCCGGCCCCTTGGCTGTTGACTTTGACCTGTGTGAACCGTCCTAAGGACGGGCAGAGGCCCTGGCCTGCTTCTAGAGGGCTCTGGGACACGCTTTGTGATTTTCTGGCTACATGCCACTTTTTTGTTTGGTAACAGATTTGCATTATATTTGGTGGTTTTCCAGGCCATGCTGCCCAGATGGGGAGGACAGCCAGGCCCAGGATGGAGGGATGGAGGGCGCTGCTGTTGATTCTTTAGAGTGGTAATGGAGGGTGGCCCGGAGCTGTGCAGACAGGGCAAGGGGGGCTCTCCCTGGAATCCCCATTGCTCTTGCCGTGCTGGGTCTTCTCTGAGACCCCGGAGAGGTTATCATCATCCCATTCCATGTCAGAGAGACATGGCTTGACCCAGTGTCCATCTTCCCTAACAGATCGAGGTCTCCAGATTGTCTCTCTCTTTATCAGCCAGTCTACGCATCCGTTCGCTCACTCAGCTGTCACATTCTTGTTCAGCACCTGCTGTGGGCCAGGCCTCTCACTACAGAGTCAGACCTGGTCTCCACCTTCACAGATGTAGGGTTCATGGGATAGGTGGCCTGGGGACAGACAGACACACACACACACACACGCATGCACACGCAGTCTCCTTCAGTGCAGCATGTGAAATGCTCTGATGGGGTAGGGAGTAAAGTGCTCTGGGAGCACCAAGGATGGGAGACTCCCTGTGTCTGGAGGGGAACAAGGAAGTCTTCTCAGAGAAGGTGAGGTTTGAAGAAAGAGTAGGAGTTCTTTAGGCGGTGAGAGAGTAAGGGGCAGCGTAGGAGGAGAGACCTCGATGTGCAAAGTTCCACCCTTACCAGAAGGCCGGAAGATCCCAGGGTGGGGGGTGGTGTCTCTCCCATCAGACTGGCAGCTTTTGAAAGAGACCGATCCTCTGTGTGCCACCCGCCTCACAAGACTGGGGGTTCCCTGAGGGTGAGTTGTTATCTTCTATTTCTTTTGTCTTTTGCTCCTACTTGAAAGGCATTTATTTCTTCACAAATCCTGTTTGCTCTTGAAAGCAGGGACCCTGCTGTATACACCTGTGCTTCCCTTGTGTCTGGTACAGGATCTGTTATATAAAGAGGATTTGACATTTATTGAGTGCTTGCTGTGTGCCTGGCATTGTGCTAAATGTTTTACTTGTTATTAACCCCTTTGATCCTTACAACAGTCCTATAGGGCGGGTATCATCATCATACCCATTTTACAGATGGGGAAAGTAAGGGCCTGGGAGGTTAACTTGTACAAGGTCATACAACAAGCAGCAATCTGAGAAAGGATCCAGATGTGGTAACCCCTGAACTCCTGTAGATGGACTTCATTTACCTGTGAGTTCAGTGGGCTCAGCTTCCGCATGTGACCTAGAGGGGCAGCACCTGGTGGCCAGCTCCAACAGCCTGGGGCCTGTGGCATTGGAGAAACTACCTGGTGCTTTCAAGGGCAGGAAATAGAGTCAGGGGGGCAGGTTGGCAAGGAGTGAAGCCACAGACTAGTGCCTGGGGTCCCCAAGGGAAGGATGGAGGGTGGGAAGAGCACACAGGTCTGGACGATTTAGCCAGTCACTGTTGGGCAAGGGCAGAGGAAGTGGGGCCACTGAGGCTGACAGAGGGGAGTGGGTAGAGACAGTGAGATCCAGACTGCAGAGGCAGCCATTGCCTAGAGCCAGGTAGCACCCGCTTCTTCTCACCTCCCCTGTCCCCATCTGAATCCAGCCCCACAGCCACTGCCCTGGCCGGCCTTCAGTGCCCCTCGCCCAGACCCTACAGTCTTCTCACCAGCTCCCCATCCCACCGCCCCTTCCCCCGCCTTCCTCCACTGGCCACCAATTAGCTTCCTGTAACAGGTTTGGTTACTTGATTCCTGTGCTCCAAAACCTTCCATGGCTCCCCATGGCTCCCCATGACTCAGGGGCTATAGCCCGGATCCCCCACAGCCTGCCCTAAAGCCCTGATGTCATCTGCCCTCAGCCTGCCTCTCTGGCTTTGCCTCCACCATCTCCTGTTCCACACTGGTCAATCCTCAGTGTCCTTTCTTAGCTGCACCTTTGCAGACTCAGAGTGCCCTCCCCCTGAATACCTTCTCTCACTCCCTAGTCAAATGCCTACTCATCCTTTTTTTTTTTTGACTCAGCTCAAGTCTTTCCCTCTCTGGAGCACCTTCCCTGACCACTCCTTCCAGAGGCATGTCTGTTACATACAGTTCAGATTCTCAGGTTGTCTAATTGTTTCAGCTTATTTCCTTAACTGACTATAAGCCCTTTGAGGAGCAGATCATGGGTGGCAATAATTGTGTGATGACATACCTGATAATAACAATGACCTATCATAGTATCCCTCAAAAATCTACATTCAAGAATTCCCAGGCTTTGGGCCGGCCCGGTGGTGCACTGCTACAGTGCGCTGCTTGTGAGTGTGGCGGCGCTCTCGCCAAGGGTTCGGATCCCACATACAGACCGGTTCCCGCTCACTGGCTGAGCGAGGTGCGGGCGGGACACCGAGGGTTGCGATCCCGTTGCCGGTCCCGGCCCGGTACGGGCGTGACACTGAGGGTTGCGATCCATTGCCGGACACGAAAAAAGACAAAAAGGAAAAAAAAAAAATCCCAGGCTTTACCCTTCCTCTACCTCAAAGGAGCTTTCTGTCTGGTCCTCTTTGGGCCCCTGTGGCTCTGGCAGGAATAGTGGGTAGGGAGGAAAATTGAAAGAAGCCCCAAAATCCTTCAGAAAAGGCAGAGTGTTCCTCTTGAGTGAAAAGGAGAGAAGAGGATAAAAGGCAGAAGGGAGAGCAGGGAGAGCCAGGCACCTGCAGGGGCTGAGTTTGGTGAGGGTCGTGGGGAGACTGAGGCACCCTGCTGAGCAGTGGAAGGGACGTAGGAGATGGAAAAAGAGGACTCTAAGAAGTTTTACTGTCTTAGGAGTGGAGATGCCCGCTGAGATGCATTGGTAAGGACTGGCACTGCATTCTAGGGTGTTTTGGTGATGGACTGATGTTTTTTCTCTGAATGCAGCCCCATAAGGAGAATGGCCACAGGGTGACTAGATTCACCTGGATTATGCTGTCCTTTGGGGAATGGCTGCCCTGGGGCCAGGAGCTACATTTCCGTGTGCTCTGGTAACACAGCTAGGCAAGTTCTTTGAATGCCATTTGAGCTGATGAGAAAACAAAGCTTTAGAGAATTTAGAAACATCAAGCGGGGAGAGAGAGAGAGTGGAGGAGGAGATAGAAAGGGGATAGATCTGGCCCTGACTTAGACCTTTAGCTCTTGACCTCTAACCCTAGGACTATATCTTAGGATGGGGCCACCATGGCCATTGAGCTCCCTGTTGTGGGAGATGTAGGAGGCTCATTAGGCTAGAAAATGAGTATATCAGCTCAGCTCTGTCTTTGGGGTCAGAGGTGGCACAGGCCAAGGCCTCTGTGGCTATTAGAGCCCAGATGACAGTTTGATGCGTTAGCCTGGGAAAGCCCTTCTGTGAAGCCTGGAATGGGAGGAAATGGGGTGGTACAAGGAGATGTGAAGTGGGGTGGGCTGGGGAATCGGATCACTGATCACGAGGCTTGGTGAGCAAGGACAATCTCAACTGCACGGCTCACCCTGTCAGTGAGCCCATCCCGTGAGCACGCAGAGCCTTACAACCTACAACTAAGAATAACTTTAAGGGGAGTGGGGGGTGGAGAGGTAGAGCTTGGCTCAGCACAATACAGGAGGAACAGCTCTGCACAGTATAGGAAGAACAGCCCAGGCTTAGAGGTCAGGAAATCTGGGGTCCAGGGCCCCATTTGGCTATAGGGGAGTCCCTTAACTTCACTGTGTGCCTCAGTTATAAACTGAGTGCCACAGTTTCCAGTGATAATTGTAGATGCAAGAGCCCATTTTGCTCATCTCAGAGGGTGCCACAAAGGTGACAGTGATTTCAGAGGTCAAGTCCACTGTTCAAATGTGAGCTGGGGGTGAGAGTGGGGTCAGTAACTCTTTAGTGAGATGAAGCCTGTGAGGACCAGCCCATCACAGGCTCACCCCTGGCATGGGCAGCCCCCTCAGGGTAGATGTCATTAGTGAGGTCTTCACAGCGACACGAAGGGGCTCTGGCTGGGCTGGAATCTGTGGAAGGACAGAGCCAAGAAGGGGGGGTCCTGGCGGACAGGGGCTGTCATCCCTACTTTTTGGGACCCTTTAGGAAAAATAATTCTTTGCACCCCTGTGTCCCACCAATTGACTTGGAGCCCTGCAAAGAACAGTAATAATAATAATAGTAACAAAAGCTGTTTATGGAGGGCTTACCATGTGCCAATCTCTATTCTAAGCACTGTACCTGCAGTAACTCATTTCTGTCTTACGACGACTCCACGTAAATGGTACTACTTTTTTTTTTTTTTTAAAGATGACCGGTAAGGGGATCTCAAACCTTGACTTGGTGTTGTCAGCACCACGCTCACCCAGTGAGCAACCGGCCATCCCTATATGGGATCCGAACCCGTGGCCTTGGTGTTATCAGCACTGCACTCTCCCAAGTGAGCCATGGGCCGGCCCAATGGTACTACTTTTATCCCTACTTTACAGATGCAGAAACCAGAGCAGTTAAGTGACTGTCACAGAGCTCATAAGTGGTGGAATTATGACTCAGTCTCAGATGGTCCAGGCCTTGTGCTGAGCTATGACCGCAGGAAGTAATACTGAATCCTTTACACTTCAGAGTGTCACTCCTCTAAAGGAACCTCATTTGTTCCACATGCCAACACTAGACAAAGGTCTGCCCTGCAAACAGGAAACCTACGTTTATATTCCAGCTCTGGCCATTAGTCAGTGCTTGTGCGTTCTTGAGCAACTTAGTTCATCTGTAAAATGGGTAGACAAACTTTTTTGAGTATGTGTAATGTACCACATTTAGTGTAAATCTCACCACAACCTTATGAAATAGGCATTATTTCCTCCATTTTACAGCTGGGGAAGTTGAGGCACAGAGGGTTGTGCAAATTACCCAAGAGGGTTACACAGATTTTGCTAAAAAGGCTGAAATTGAACCCAGCCTGTCTGGTTCTGGAGCTTATGTTCTCTCCACTCCTCATTCCTCAAAGTGTGATTCACAAAGCTTCAGTTCCTGGGTTAATATGTGTTATGTGAAAAAAAGAAAGTTTCTGTGATCAACTCTGTTTAAGAAGGCTGTTTTCAACAACGTTAAACAGATTCTTTGCCGCAGGACTTCTCAGAGCCTTTGCTGCACTAGTGTGCACAGGGTAGTTGCAAGAGAAGAGCAAGAGTTAGTACTAACCACATCTTCTCTGCTGTGACACGTGTGTGCAGGAGACTGTGGGAGAAGTGCTCCTTGGAACTCACTTTGGGAAATGCTGCGATAGTGAGGATAGCAGCAGTAACAGTGACACCGTAAATGGGATTGTCACTATCATTATAAGCTTTGTGTCAATTGCAACATTATTTTCCATCCATGTTTTGGGGGAGCTTTTTCAGTAAATCACCCTTCTCATTCTCCCTGGATCTCAGTGCGGTAATTGAGCTCAGGGCAGTTGCAGCCTGCAGGGCTCGCTGTTCTTCACACCTGGAGTGCCCCTGCCCTCTCCTCCAAGGCTGTGCCCCTCCACTTGCCCACAGCTTCCTCCTCTTCCCAGTCTGTTCCCGAGGAAAGTGAGAGAGGCTTGGAGAGGGGACGTGATGTGGCCAGCCTGGCCCTGCGTCTCCTGCCCCAGCCCCGCAGCCTCCAGTGCTCACCTGCACAGAACACTCTTCTTCTGAGAAGCTGTTCTGATGACCTTGTCCCAGCACCAACCACTCAGGTCTCCGGGCCTCTCTTAGTCTTACAGTACCTAGTTTATATTATACACTGTGCAAAGTAAGGGCTGTTTTCTCTTTTGTTGTACCATATTAATTTTTAAAAAAATAGCTTTATTGAGGTATAATTTATAGACCATAAAATTCACCCATTATCATAGCCATTTGAAAATTGATAATTAAAATTAATTTTTTACATAAAGAAAACAGCACAAATGAGTACACACAGAGTGATAAATATTTGCAAAGTAAAAGCACCTGTGTCAGCAACACCCACATCAGAAACAGAACATCTCCAGCCCCCTAGAACCCCCCTTGTGCAGCCCCCCTTTCACCCTCAGGGTTAAACACTCTCCTGACTTCTGACGCTGTAGAGATTTATTTGAGAGTAAACCCACAAGCTTTTCCCTTTTCTTCCTCCCACCCTCCCTCCCACCTTCCCTTCCTCTCTTTATTTTCCTCTCTCTCTTCCCTCCCTCCTTCCCTCCCTTCCTTCCTCTACCCTGTTTATTCCTCTTTTCTTTCCTACTGGTTTAATTCCAAATATCATTTGAGGTTTTTTTTTTTTTTTAAAAGATGACCGGTGGGCTGGCCCGGTGGCGCACTGGAGA
>NW_007757066.1:6076-6959 GCF_000696425.1 Galeopterus variegatus | reverse complement strand
GAGTTTAGTTAGATCAATTAGCTCTGTCTGATTAGTTTACTTAGATCGATTAGCTTGGTGTTATGAGTTTACTTAGATCGAAGGGCTTGGTCTGATGGGATTACTTACATGGAATAGCTTTCTCTAATGACTTTACTTAGATCGATGAGCTCGGTCTGATAAGTTTACTTAGATCGATGAGCTCGGTCTGATGGGTTTACTCAGATTGATGATCTCGCTCTGATGAATTTACTTAGATCGATGTGCTTGGTCTGATGAGTTAACTGAGATCGATGAGCTTGGCCTGATGACTTTACTTAGATTGATGAGCTTGGTCTGATGAGTTTACTTAGATCAATGAGGTTGGTCAGAAGAGTTTAGTTAGATCGATAAGCTTGGTCTGATTAGTTTTCCTAGATTGATTAGCTTGGTCTCATAAGTTTTCTGAGATCAATTTGCTTGGTCTGATTAGTTTTGCTTGATGGATTCGTCTGGTTGGATTAGAAATCCTACATCGATTAGCTTGGTCTGATTATTTTTCCTAGATTGACTTGCTTGCTCTGATTAGTTCTCCTAGATCAATAAGCTTGTTCTGATTATTTCTGCTAGATCGATTATCTTGGTCTGATGAGTTTACTTAGATCGATGAGCTAAGTCTCAAGAGTTTACTTACATCAATGAGCTCGGTCTGATGAGTTTACTTATATCGATAAGCTCGGTCTGATGAGTTTACTTAGATCGATGTGTTTGGTGTGATGACATTATTTAGATTGATGTGCTTGGTCTGATGAGTTTACCTAGATTGATTAGCTTTCTCTGATGAGTTTAAATAGATCGATGAGGTTTGTCTGATGAGTTTACTTCGATCGAAGGGCTTGGTCTGATGAGTTTACTTAGATCGAAT
>NW_007757066.1:0-758 GCF_000696425.1 Galeopterus variegatus | reverse complement strand
CGATGAGCTTGGTGTGATGAGGTTATTTAGATTGAATGGCTTGGTCTGATGAGTTTACTTTATCGATATGCTTGGTTGGATGAGTTTACTTAGATCAATGAGCTCGGTCTGTTGAGTTTACTTAGATCAATGTGCTTGGTCTTATGAGTTTTCTTAGATCTATGTGCATGCTCAGATGAGTTTACTTAGATCGATGAGTTTGGTCTTATGAGTTTACTTAGATCATTGTGATTGGTCTGTTGAGTTTACTTAGATCCATGTGCTTAGTCTGATGAGTTTACTTTGATCGATGAGCTTAGTCTGATGAGTTGAGTTAGATCAATTAGCTCTGTCTGATGAGTATACTTAGAATGATTAGCTTGGTCTGATGAGTTTATTTAGATCAATGAGCTTGTTCTGATGAGTTTACTTAGATCGATGAGGTTGGTCAGAAGAATTTAGTTAGATAGATTAGCTTGGTCTGATGAGTTTTCTGAGATTGATTTGCTTTGTCTGATTAGTTTTTCTTCATCGATTAGTCAGGTCTGATTAGTAATCCTTCATCGATTTGCTTGATGTGATTATTTTCCCTAGATTGATAAGCTTTGTATGATTAGTTTTTTTAGATCGATTAGCTTGGTATGAATACTTCTGCTAGATCGATTTGCTTGGTCTGATGAGTTTATTTAGATCGATTAGCTTGTTATGAAGAATTTAAATATATCGATGAGCTTAGTCTGATGAGTTTACTTCTATCGAACAGCTTGGTCTGATGAGTT
>NW_007757065.1:5968-6960 GCF_000696425.1 Galeopterus variegatus | reverse complement strand
CCCCTTCTTCCCCCTTCCTTTCCCTGCCTCTGGTAATGACTATTCTACTCTCTATTTTTCTCTTTTTATTTTTCTTAATTGACCAAAATAATTGTACATATTTATGGAGTATAATATGATAATTGGGAACTTTCATACTGTGTGCAATGATCGTATCAGGATGCTTAGTATATCCATCACCTCAAACATTTGTTGTCTGTGTTAGAAACATTCAACATCATCTCAACTAGCTATTCAAAGATACACAGTAAGTACTTTGTTAACTGTAGACTCCCTGTATTACTCTAGAACCCTAGATTCCATTCTTCCTCTCTCTCTAATATTTTGTATTCACTGACCACCCTCTCCCCATCCCCTCCTCCTTCTACCCCCTTCCCCTGCCAGTCTCTAGGAATCACTATTCTACTCTTTACTTCTGTGGGATCAACTTTTTTAGCTTCCACCTATGAGCGAGAACATGTGTTATTTCTCTCTCTCTGCCTGGCTTATTTCACTGAAGCTACTTTTTTCCAAGTTCGTCCATGTTGCTGCAAATGGCAGAATTTCATTCTTTTTTATGGCTGAGCAGTATTCAATTGTGTATATATATCACATTTTCTTTATCCAGTTATCCATGGAAGGACATTTAGGTTGGTTCCAATTCTTGGCTATTGTGAATAGGGCCACAATAAACATGGGAGTGCAGGTGTCCCTTTGACTTTTCGATTTCCATTCCTTTGGGTACATACCCAGTAATGGGACTGCTGGATTGTATGGTAGTTCTATTGTAGTTGTTTAAAAAATCACCATACTGTTTTCCATAATGACTGTGCTAATTTCTAATCCTACCAACTATGTATATGAGTTCCTCTTTCTCCACATCCTCACTAGCATTTGTTATTCTCTGTCTTTTTCATAATAGCCATTCTAACTGGGGTGAGATGATGTCTCATTGTAGTTTTGATTGGCATTTTTCTGATAATTAACAATGTTGAGCATCTTTTCATATGCCT
>NW_007757065.1:0-236 GCF_000696425.1 Galeopterus variegatus | reverse complement strand
GGCCTGAGGCTGCTCCCGAGTGGCAGGGGACCAGAGGTCCTTAAGCGTCTCACCGAAGAAACTCAGGGATTCTGGGAGGACGTAGGACTACCTGTACCCTGCGGTCAGGACGAAGAAGCTACAGAGTAAGAGGAAGTGGCTGGCCCACTGGAGCCAAATGGTGGATGACAGACTGCTGTCCCAAGTGGGCAGATAGATGGGCCTGTTGAACCTCAGCTGTCACTAGTGTAGGGCAC
>NW_007757064.1:6339-6960 GCF_000696425.1 Galeopterus variegatus | reverse complement strand
GGTGCACTATCCAGTGCGCCACCGGGCCGGCCCCAGCACCTGACTTTTGAATGGTTTGCTTTTGAAAGGGGACAAGCAGCTGGACCTGTGCCAGGTGTCACATTTTAGAGAGACTCATCCAAGGAGCTGAGTGACCCCAGTATCAGTTGCAGGGTACAAGATCAGTGCACAAAATCGCTTGTATTTCTATACACTATCAGTGAATGATCCAAAAAAGAGATTTAGGAAACAATTCCATTTACTACAGTATCTGAAGGAATGAAACATCTAGAAATCAATTTAAAGGAGGGGGTGAAAGATTTGTACACTGGAAACTACATAACATTGTTGAAACATATTAAGAAAACCTAAATAAAGGGAAGACATCCATGTTCACAGATTGGAAGACTTAGTACAGTTAAGGTGACAATACAACCCACAGCAATCTATAGATTCAGTGCAGTCTCTATCAAAGTTACAATGACAATTTTTGTAGAAATGGAGAAAGCCAATCTTAAAATTCATGGAGAATTGAAGAATTCTTTTTTATTTCCTTTTTGTCTTTTTTACTGACTGGTAATGGGGTCGCAACCCTCGGTGTCGCGCCCGTACTGGGGACCGGCAACGGGATTGCAACCCTCG
>NW_007757064.1:0-791 GCF_000696425.1 Galeopterus variegatus | reverse complement strand
CAGACCTGGGAATGTCCCAGTTTTCTCACACTCAGTCATTTCTCTATGATCTGCTCATTCTGTTTTGTTCCTGGAACATCAAAAGTTTTATCACTACCCTATTTTTTTTTATTGTGGTAAAGTTCACATAACATAAAATTGACAATTAACCATTTTAAAGTGTACACTAAAGGCATTTAGTATATTCACAATATTACACAACCATCACCACTATCTAGTTCCAAGATCTTTTCATCACCTAAAGAGGAAACCCTATAACCCATTGAGCAATAACCCTCCATTCCTCCTTCCCTAATCTCTGGCAACCACTAATCTACTTTCTGTCTCTAGGCACTTAGTTATTTAGGATATTTCATAGAAATGGAACTATATAATATGTGACCTTTTGTGTCTGCCTTCTTTCACTCAGCATTATGTTTTTTAGGTTCATCCACATTGTAATCTGTAGCAGAATTTTATTCCATTTTATGATGGGTTAGTATTCCATTTTATGGATATACCACATATTGTTTATCCATTCACTGGTCAATGGTCAGAGTGGTTGTTTCTTTTTTTTCTTTTTGTCTTTTTTCGTGACCGGCAACGGATCACAACCCTCAGTGTCGCGCCCGTACCGGACCGGGACCGGCAACGGGATCGCAACCCTCGGTGTTGCCCCCGCTCCTCGCTCAGCCAGTGAGCGGGAACCGGTCTGTATGTGGGATCCGAACCCTCAATGGGAGCACTGCCACGCCTCCCAAGCGGCGCACTGTAGCAGTGCGCCACCGGGCCGGCCCATAGTGGTTGTTTCT
>NW_007757063.1:0-6960 GCF_000696425.1 Galeopterus variegatus | reverse complement strand
TTGGTAACAGAGACTTGTCCTCCCCAACTGTTTAATAAAAATTCCTGGACCTAACACCACCGACTCTGCCATGGGAGATGAGGAAGTTTGCATACTTACTCTTTTTCCTCCACTTATGCATTATATAATTTTGTGTGTCTTTTTACTTTTAGATTGTCAAGGTTTATATTATTTATTTATATCTGTCCACTTATAATTGTGAATAAGTTTTCCATGCTTTAGTTAAAAAAATTGAAAACCAAGAAACATCCTTTCACATGATGACAAAGTATTCTTTTTGGAATTTAGAATAAGCTCCATTGGGCAGCAATCTTCATCCATTTTGTCACAGATATAGCCCAAAAGCTATCTAAAAGATGCCCGAAAGAGAACAGTGCCCTGCTACATAGTAGATGTTTAATACATGAATACACTAAATGGTATAATTGGACCCATCCAGGAGAAAATGTAATTCGTTGTCATTAAATCCAAGAAACATCCTTTCACATGATGACAAAGTATTCTTTTTGGAATTTAGAATAAGCTCCATGGGGCAGCAATCTTCATCCATTTTGTCACAGATATAGCCCAAAAGCTATCTAAAAGATGCCCGAAAGAGAACAGTGCCCTGCTACGTAGTAGATGTTTAATACATGAATACACTAAATGGTATAATTGGACCCATCCAGGAGAAAATGTAATTCGTTGTCATTAAATTTTTCTTGCTACAAAGAGGTCAGATTTTCACATAGTTCCACAAAGTGAGATTAGGAAATGACCCAGGAAGCTCATTTAATATGTACTAAATGTGATTCTTCCACACACTGAAGATCGAGACCCATCAGTCTGTTGGTGGGGAGGGAGTGAGGGGGATTTTCGATGATGCAAATGGCCACATGTTGGTAACTGTTGAAGTTGAGTGGTGGTATCTGGGGTTCATTCTGTAATCTCTCTACTACGGAAATGCTTGAAATGCTTGAAAATTTCCAAAGTGAAAAGTTAAAAAAGCAAAGTCAGAAGACAAATGGTAAATTTGGGAAACTATTTGAATTACACATTGCAGCCAAGGGGCTAATCTGGTTAATGTGTGGAGTGCCTAGAAACCTAGTACAAAAGGAGGCAACAACCCAATTTTTAAAAATTGCCAATTTGCAGAAAAAGAAATACAGATGGCCCTAAAATATAATCAATCTCTACATAATGACATTTAGGTCGACTATGGTATAGGTTACACCAGATAGCCTAGGTGTGTAGTGGGCTATACCATCTAGGTTTGTGCGAGAACACTCTATGATCTTCATACAATAACAAAATTACCTAACAACACATTTCTCAGAACACATCCCCATCATTAAGGGACATGTAAAAAGATGCTTAACCTTACCTTACTCATGAGAGAAGTACAAATTAAACTATACCAAAAAAGTATTTCTCACCTATCAGATTGGCAAAAATCTGAGAGATTAAGACCATACAGTACTGTGCTGGCAAGGCTGTGGGGGAAGCAAGCCCTCCAATACAGTGCTGGCGGGATTGCAAAATGGCACAGCCTCCAAGGACAGGCACTTGGCAATATCTATCAAAATTACAAATGCACTTACCCTTTGACCAAGAAGCCCCATGTCTACAATGATATCATGCAGATTTGCCTGACACTCCTACGAAACAAAGTTAGTTTATAACAACAACAGAACAAAGGAGCAATCCAAGTGTTATCTGTAGAGAATTGGTCAGACACTCCATGGCACATGCTCTGAGTGGAGCAGAGTGTAGTGACAAACCCTCTGTGTACTGATACAGGAAGATCTCCAAGGGCATGCTACTAAGTGAGAAAACACGGAATGACACATTTAGTGTTATGGGTTGAATTATGCCCCCTCGAAATCATGTGTTGAGATCCTAACCCCCAGTACCTCAGAATGTAACCTTCCTTGAGATAGGGCTTCTACGTAGGCAATCAAGTTAAAATGATGTCGTAGGATGGGCCCTAATCCAATATGACTGGTGTCCTTATAAAAGGAGGAAATTTGGACATGACATGCATACAAAGGTAACGCCGTGCAACGAACATGAAGATGGTTATCTATGGGCCAAGGAGAGAAGCCTGGAACAGAGTCTCCCTCGTGGCCTCCAAAAGGAACCAACCCTTGATCTTGGGCTTCCGCTCTCCAGAACAGAGATAATAAACTTCTGTTGTTCAAGCCACCTAGTCTGTGGTACTTTATTACAGTAGCCCTAGCAAAGTATTTCACATAGGATGCCATGTTTTGTGTAAAACTGGAAAGAAAACAAGTACACTTTTGCATATCTTCTTGCGTTTGCACGAGAAACTAATAACAGAAGTGATTACTTACAGGGCGGGGAGGAACGAGGCTGTGGAGGGGAAGGAGGCTTCTCAATGTATCTTTTCATTTTGCTTTGCTTTTTGAATCATGCAAATATAGAACAGATTTTAAAAATTAAAATAAAATTTATATTGTGTTTTTCTTTGTTGCCCTGAATCAGCTCTGATTCCTTCAGGATCAGTTGTCCCTCAGGTTTCTCTCGGTCTTTCTCTTACTTGCTGGTGGTTTTCCTGAGGCATCCTGTGAGCGATAGTTGTCATGTACATTTATTAAGGAAGGATGATCCTGGCTAGTGGTAGCTGGCTCAGGGTCCCTCTGCTGTGAGCCTCTTTACCTCAGTGGCTGGATCCTCTGATGGAAGGCTCTGTGTGTACTGGTGGCAGAGTCCACAGTGGCAGAGGTCGCCTGCATAGTGCAGGGCAGGGAGCTGGTGGGCAGCTGCAGACCCCAGAGGCACCTGGGGAAGAAGGGCTGTGCCGCGATGTGTCTCAGGCCCTGGCTGAGCTGACTTTCCTTCTCCCCCCATCCCAGCAGTTCTGGATGCCCAAGTGCCTCACTCCTGCTGTCTGTACCTTTTGACACGCACTGAAGGGCTTCTCCAGGGATCCTTTGGGAAGAACACCCTTCCTCTTGCCCTGATTTCCCCATACATCTGGCTGCAGCTGCTTTCTCTCCTCCCAGAACTCCTCTAAAGGTCTGGTCCTCAGGGCACCCTTTCTTGCTTTCTTGATGCTGTTAGCTCATAAATTATAAAAGTAATGTTTCTCTTGTCGTTATCAGGGAGGACTCCCTGATAGAGCGTCAGGATCGTCCCCCTCATCAGGACACCTCGATGCTCCTTGTATTCATTTTATGTGTGAATGAGTGCGTGTGCGCGCATTATAGTCAAGAAGACGGAGATATGGGATATATTTACCCAAGATGTCAGTGTCAATCAGTAATCAAGAAGAAAACGGACCTGGGTATTTCAAGCAGAGAGGAACTGATGGAAGAAATTATTTTTCGGGAGTGCTGGAGGTGCACAAAAGGGAGAAGCTGGTGGTGCCGGACACCAGGTAGCAAATGAAGATGCTCTGGGCCCCGTGGCTGCCCCCGTGGGTCCAGCCGTGGGATCGCTATGGAATCCTGCTGCCCCTCTGCTGAGGCTCCGTCTGCCACTGTGAATGGCGCCCCCACCGGGAAAGCACGGCTGCTCCCCTGCTGTCTGGGAAGCTGGGCAATGGAGCGTCTTGCTTCCATTCCCTACAGTGTGAGGGAGAAAAAGGAAGGACAGAGAGAAAAAGCCACAAAACACCAACTCCCCTAAAGCAGTGAAGTTGTGTGTGGCCTTGATAATGAGGCATGGAGCAGACACATTGAAGGTGCAGCAAGCAGCTCAGGAGCCAGACCACGTGGCTCGATCTCTGCTCTTGGCAGCTCAGGGATCCCAGTGCCTCAGTTTCCCCCTGGAGCAGTGATAACCAACTGCCACACCTCCTAGGGCTGTTGTAAGGATAAATAACGCATGTACGATGCTTGGAACGTTAATGCCTAGGAATAAACCTGGACTGTTAATCCTTCTGGCTGCTCTGTGAGCCATAGGACATTCAGAGAAGTGATCCCATTTAGAGAGCTTTCTTTTCTCACTTGGTGGAATATGATTTTTATAGAAGGATATCTTGATATCCTTTTGTGAAGTAATTCCTATTTTCAAAATCCATACACTCCTGGAAGTCTCTGAACAGAGAGCCACATGATGTGGAACGTGTATGACTGAATTATACCATAGACCATGAACTTTAATCACCTTTGAGTATTTTTCCTTAATCATTTTTTCTTATAAAAAATTTTAAAATAACAGAAACGTTAAAGAATTTTAAATTAATTTTTATTGAGATCCTTCTCTCAAGAAATGCAAAATACTGTTGATTAAGAAAAAAAGAGACAGAGATAATGTTGAAGATTTTGAGAGCAGACTATATAGTATCATAGAATGGACATTGAACGTGGAATTAGGAAACGTGGACCAAGTCTCAGCCTTGCCTCTCAATAGCTGTGTAACTAGGTCAGTCACATAAATGTGGCTTGGTTTTATTTTCTTTCACCAGGATGGGGGTGGGGGGATTGTGTCACCTCCCGCAGAGTGACAGATATGCAAAAGATTACTCAGAGCCCAAGTATTAGGAGCAATGAGAAGCCCAAAGGGGCTATACCCAGGGAAAATCCCTTCAAGAGAGGGGAGCCCAGGCACAGCCCCCAGTCAGTTTTTGCTTCAGCTTTTATTGTAAAGACAGGAAAGTTACAGAAGAAAAACAGATGGTTAATCAATCATAGTGAAAACATAAACAAACTGGCTACACGGCATACTTCATTTAAGCACGTACAGCTTAAAATAGTTCAGGCAATTTACCATCAAAAGGAATCATTAAACTTAGCTATGTGACATGCAAAGAAAAACAATGAGATAATCACCAAAGCACTTAACTCCCCAAGAAACAGAAAGAAACTTATTAGGGCAAGATGTGGACTGTCCCCCAAGCACTAACTAGCAGAATATCCTTGAAGATTTTAGTTTACATACATTCCCATCACTGAGGTTTAGCTGAACTGAGGGCAACTTCCCCCAGAGCAATCACTTTTCACTGTGCTTCAATTCTCTTATCTACATCAAAGGCTTTAGTCCCGTGAAAGTTTTTTGGTCTTTCTCAATCTTAGCATTTCTACACGTTTTCCTAAAGGGTTGGGCTTTGGTCCTGTAAACTACAGACTTTGGCCTTCTAAACTAAGGACTTTGGTCCTGTGAAATACATGTGTTTTATTTCTATTTCATTAATAACTTCTTAGTCGATATCCTCTACAGGATTGGACCAGGTGATTCCTACAGTTCCCCAGCTCTGTTAGGTTGTGACTCTATGTTAAACTATTATACGTTAAGATTTAAGTGATTCAACCGAGATGTACCCCCATACGAATGTGTAAACAGTTGCCCACTGGTGAAATAAAGACCCATCTGGGGGTTGAGGGATCTTGATTTGAGCCTCAAACTCATTAATGGTGCAAATATGACCTTCTTAGTTCTCTCTGTGCCGTGGGCCACGTCGCGGAGCTGAGCTGTCTGCGAACAGGTTTCGTTTTGTAATTATGGTGCTTTGCTTTCAGGAAGCAAGGGGTAGAATACATTTTCAAATTTGAAGTGAAAAAAGTAAAAATTAATTATTTTCAATATAAAGTAAAAATTTTTCATTTCCAGAAAGATCTCCCACATAGTTCTTTTTTTTTTTTTTTTGTCCTTTTTTTGAGACCGGCCACACCGCGCTCAGCCAGTGAGCGCTGTGAGCGTACCGGTCATCCCTATATAGGATCCGAACCCGTGGTGGGAGCGCTACTGCGCTCCCAGCACTGCACTCTCCCGAGTGCGCCACGGGCTCGGCCCTCCCACATAGTTTTTAAAATTTCAAAATGCTCTGGGCATTTTTGAAAAATGTTTGAAACGTGATATGATTTACCCACAGCTTTTCAGGGGGTTAGAGAGCTCTGCTACTTTGAGAACAGAACCTATACCTCCGAGGACAACATGAAAGAAAAGACAGTGTTGTGACGTCCTGGAGACGCACTCTGGGGCCTCTGCCCTTCATGGGCAGTCTATCAGCACCCAGGATGAATCACATTTAATTTGGCCTGAACTATGGAATAAAAATGCTATTGCATGTAAATTTTTGGTAACCGGGATTAATATTTCAGTGAAGTTACAAATCTGGACTCTTTAAAAATTTTACAAGATGCAAAGACTAAGAAATATACTATTAAATTTCGTGAGAGAAAGAATCTGATTTAAAATTTTTTGCCTTAAATCTGACGGTTAGGATGGATTTAACTCACTTTTTTGCCTTAAATCTGACAGTTAGGATGGATTTAACTCAGCACAAGACAACCTAAATATTAGGCAATCCTCTATTTTCCCAAAGAAAAGACAAAGATAAGATAGTTTTGATTTTGCTAATTTGGACATATTAACATTTAGGGATGTAGATAGATTAGTCAATGGCCTGCTTATATAGTTTATTAATTCAGTTACACCTACACGTATAAAATTACGTATTATACATTAATTTCGAAGTGCTGCTTTTTCTACTCTCATTTTATGGAAACATCACATTTAATTTGGCCTGAACTATGGAATAAAAATGCTATTGCATGTAAATTTTTGGTAACAGGGATTAATATTTCAGTGAAGTTACAAACCTGGACTCTTTAAAAATTTTACAAGATGCAAAGACTAAGAAATATACTATTAAATTTCATGAGAGAAAGAATCTGATTTAAAATTTTTTGCCTTAAATCTGACAGTTAGGATGGATTTAACTCAGCACAAGACAACCTAAATATTAGGCAATCCTCTATTTTCCCAAAGAAAAGACAAAGATAAGATAGTTTTGATTTTGCTAATTTGGACATATTAACATTTAGGGATGTAGATAGATTAGTCAATGGCCTGCTTATATAGTTTATTAATTCAGTTACACATACACGTATAAAATTACGTATTATACGTTAATTTTGAAGTGCTGCTTTTTCTACTCTCATTTTATGGAAACGATTTTATTCAAACTTTTTGCATGTATCTTTGACATCAGCATCTTTTTGCTCTAAAGCTGCT
>NW_007757062.1:5787-6960 GCF_000696425.1 Galeopterus variegatus | reverse complement strand
CAACAACAAAAAACAAACGCTGCTTTCCATAGGTAGACTTTTGCTTATAAGATTATCATGCTACTCTAATGAGTTAAAAAATAATTCATATATCCTAGACACAGATCTAATAAACGGGCCAAGTAAATAAGCTCTCATAATTTAAAAAGAGTGGAAAATTAAATATTTCAAATTCTAGTTTTATCTTTTCTCATCATATAATAGCTAACAATCTGTTTTTCAAATGTGTCCATCAGACGCCATTTAAATAAAGCACAATACTTCTATAAGATAGATCATATTGCAATAATCAAGGTCATTGTTCTGAATAATGACATAATGAAGGAGGATACTATACACATACATACATATCCATCCAAACATACCATTAAAAGATTAAGAAAATCCACCAAAATGTTATAATGGTTATCACTAGTTAGTAGGACTTTTTTCTTCTTTATTCTTCAAAGCTTGAAATATTCCACAATGAGCATGTATTTTCTCCAAATCAGAAAAATTATATTTTTAAAACCTATTTAACCAGAACATAAATACAACTGCACATTGTAGAAAGATAAAGGACTTCACTACATGACTGAACACACAAAAAACCCTCAAGCTCAACTTCAATGACAATTTTACAAATAATAAAAAAGAAAGCACAAAGAAAACCATCATATTATTATGCACATCTGCCATTGGTGTGACTATCATTAACTCTAGCACTCAGTCACCAGGCACAAAGCTTCAGTTGCTATTAAAAAGGGCACTGCTGCTGCTGACACACAGGCACACTGAAGATGTGCTTGTTACCGTGCACTGATACTTTCACCTGGGCACTCTGCTGTAATCCATTAAAGACACCTGACATTGATCAACACATCTCAGAGGCATCCAATGTAAGAGTAATCATAAAACTGTCCGTCACAAAAGCAAGCCAAGATAGCACAGCATAAAATTAGATTTATATGCAATAGCTCAATCAACAAACCCTAAGAAAAAAAAATTGTTTTAAATTATGTTGACTTAAAGAGTTAAGCTATTAGCTTAGAAAATATACAAAATGCCCTAAATAGCATTTTTTTTTCAAGTGAACATACTACCTCACCAACTGAAAGACCTCATAAAGGTCCACCTTACTTTTTTCCTTAATGTAGTTATGAGCCCAGAAAATTTTTAAGTCCTAAACCAGAA
>NW_007757062.1:0-226 GCF_000696425.1 Galeopterus variegatus | reverse complement strand
CTGGATCCAGGCCGACCCTGCGTAAAAACGTTCAGCCTCTCAACGGTACCCACAAAAAAAAAGAGACAAACTTCCAATTACTCTAATACCAGCAGATACTTCGGGCCACGCTCATCGCTCTTCAACCGTGTCAGAAATAACCAGGAAACCAGAGAGTCTTCTCAGGGTGGGAGGAACGCTAACTCCTCCGCCCACCAGCCGTCACCACGTCCCCTAAACCTCAGAA
>NW_007757061.1:5793-6961 GCF_000696425.1 Galeopterus variegatus | reverse complement strand
AATGCTGTACCCCACAGATATGTGCAATCAATTATGTTTCAATAAAAATAAAACTATTCAGGACTAAAAACGAAAAAGAAAGAAAGCCTAGATGGGGCCATGTGATTGTTCCTAGCCAATGAAATGTGAGGGAAAGGGATGACTGTCACTTCCTGACTAAAATGATTAAAACTGGGTGTACCTTCCCTAATCTCTCTTCTCCCATCATCTGGCAGGAGTTTAACACTCATAGAGACCCCAGAAGCCACAGCATGTTGAAGATGCAGGGCCTCTACCAGGCTGAGTCTCCAAATGTGTGGAACAGAACTTCTCCATCTCCCTACTCCCTCGTCCCCNAGCGCCGCCGCGCTTCCCAAGCGGCGCACTATCCAGTGCGCCACCGGGCCGGCCCTAGAGCCACTTCTTATGTGGAGTTGGCATCACCCTGATGCCAGTGCCAGGGAAGAGGAGGAGAGGGAAAACAGGAAAAAGAAAGGAAGACATGTCGATCTAACTGTGGGCATGGACTGAGAAATGCTGAATAAACAGTAAACTGAATCCAGCAGCATCTCAAGGCCAGTGTCACCACTCTTATGATGTGTCCACACGCAACCCCACTGCCAGGGGAGCAGGAGCTTGGGTCTGCTGTTCACAGTCTGTCCCTAGTGCCTAGGAGCATGCACCTGGCACATGGTAAGTGCTCAATGAATACGTATTGGATAAGTGAAGTTGTATATATATAAAGGAAACTTGTAACCCAAGGACAAAGGAATTTAGAAATCTATAAAGTACATTAACAAAAGGTAGAAAACCAAGATTATCTCAATAGATGTTGAAAATAATGTTAATAAATTCCAGTACCTTCCCTTAAAAACAAAAGAAATATCAAAACGTATAGATTTTAGACAAGGTTGGAAGAGATGGATGTCTCTGTAATGTGACGAAGGGAACTCTCGAGCCCACAGTGAATGTCGACAGAGTGTTTCCATCAGATGCACAAGCAGATGAGATTGCCTACTGTCACCATGATAATCAAATAGTATGCCAGAAATTGGACCCTGTACGGTAGGTCGAGAAAATGAAATGTGGCATAAGCATCTAAAAAGAAGAAATGAAATGATCACTATTCACAGCTAATAGATTTTCCACCTAGAAAATCCATACAAGCCAATTTAAAGAAATATGAGCA
>NW_007757061.1:3279-3722 GCF_000696425.1 Galeopterus variegatus | reverse complement strand
CTCAGCCAGTGAGCACTGTGAGCGCACCGGTCATCCCTATATAGGATCCAAACCCGCGGCGAGAGTACTGCTGCGCTCCCAGCGCTGCACTCTCCCGAGTGCACCACGGGCTCGGCCCAAAGGCCCACCTTTCAAATACCACTTTGGAGGTTAAGTTCCAGCTGCAGCAGGCTTGAACACCAGGAGGTAGGGACCCTTGGTGTCATCTTGGAGACTGATGATATTTAGACTATACTCCTGAAGGCCCAACAAATTCCCAGCAGAATAAATAAAAGGATTGTATTGCTAGACCCATTGTAGGATATCAGAGACCAGTCTCTCAGAAGCATCAGAGAGGAAAGACAGCCCTAAAAGGAGCAGCGCGAGGCTGGCAGGCAGCTGCTAGCTGCAGTTGACAGCATCACGTGTGCGTGAGAGAAAACGGGTCAACCCTGAAGCTTATG
>NW_007757061.1:0-765 GCF_000696425.1 Galeopterus variegatus | reverse complement strand
CGCAGCTGACATTGAACAACAGCTGTGCTGATTAGATATGGTGTCAGTGCCCCAGTTAACGCAGAGACTGTACCACAGTTAGGGAACAGCAACCCTTCAGCCCACCGGCGTAGATCCTACTGGAGATCTGTCTGTGGCTGTCGCTCCCTCTCGTCCTCCACAGGTAAATAGACTTCTAATACTATAAACAAACCAAACTACTAAAGGAAAGAGCATTTCATTTTCTCCTTTTCTGGAGCTAAAAGATGTGAAAAGGACCCACAGAAAACAATTTGTTTTATTGAAACATAATTGATTGTACACATTTGTGGGGTACAAAGTTGACTATCAATACTTGTGTACAGTATGTGATGATCAAATCAGGGTAGTTAAGCTTATTCATCATTAACATATGTAATCATTCTTTGCATCCATTAAACAATTTCTCATTAAACCCCCTTTCTCTCCCCTTCCCCCTTTCTACTTCCAGTAACCACAGTTCTGTTCTCTCCTTCTGAAAGTTCAACGTATTGCTGTGATTGTTGTTTCTTTCTCTCTTTCTTTCCTGGTTGTTTTGTTGTTGTTGTTGTTGTTATTCGTTTGTTTTTTTAGCTCCCTCTTATGAGTCAGGATATGTGCTATTTCTCTTTCTGTACCTGGCTTGTTTCACTTAACATAATTTTCTCCAAGCTCATTCATATTGCTGCCAGTGGCAGAATTTCATTCTTTTTATGGCTGAGTAGTATTCCATTGTGTATATGTACCACATTTTCCTTATCCAGTCAT
>NW_007757060.1:5888-6961 GCF_000696425.1 Galeopterus variegatus | reverse complement strand
CTGGGTTCCAGGATAACCTTAAACCCAGCCCCCACAATCCCAGGACCCAGGTCAGTCCTCATATACCTAGACTCTAGGTCAACACCCACACATCCAGCCTCTAGTCCATCTCCTAGTGGCCCTAAGATCCAGACAAGCCCTCACGGTTGGAGTCAGGCAAGCAGCCACAATCCCAGGCTCCAGACCAGCCTCTGTGGACTCAGGTTACATGCCTTCCTCAGCCCTAGGTCAGCCCTAGGCTCCAAGCAGGTCCCAGTGACTCCAGGCTCAAGTCCTGCTTCAGCAGACTCAGAGTCTAGGCTAAATTCAGTAGACTCTGGTGCCAGGCCAGACCCTATGGCCTGATGTTCCAAGATCATTCCCATAGACCCAGGTTCCAGATATGCCCTAGTGGACTGAGGTACCAGGTCCTTTCTAGCACCTAGCTGGCTCCTGCAGATTCAGGCTTAAGGCCCACTCCACCCCCAAGTAAGCCCCAATAGATCCAGGCTTCAGGAGAACCCCCATGAACCCAATCAACAGGTCCATTCCAGCTGATCCAAGCCTAAGGTCCAATGCCACAAGCCCTAACACCAGGCCCACACATCTACTGACCCACAGAACAGATCATTCTCCCTAAAGACTCCAGCAGCCAGCTCACCCCATCAACAATTCCAGACAGCCTACTGAGGATCTCTGAACAGGCTGGCTGTTGAAAGGCTCTTCCGAATAAAGCCAGTCTGCAAAACCTGAAATAAGTCTCTACTTTTTTGAATGAACAGATACCAAAGGATCAAGACATCATGAAAAGAACAAACTAAAGCACCAGTAACCAACCCTAAGGAAATGAAGATTCATGACTGCCTGAAAAAGAATTAAAATAATTGTTTTAAGGAAGCTCAGGAAACCTCAAGGAAATACAGAAAAACAATTCAATAAAATCATAAAAACAATAAACAACCCAAATGAAAAATTTAAGAGATTAAAATTATAAGAAAAAAAAACAGAAACTGAAAAATACAATGAATGAAGCAAAAAATGCATTAGAGAGCATCAACAGCAAAATTGATCAAGCAGAAGAATCTGAGCACTTG
>NW_007757060.1:3774-4885 GCF_000696425.1 Galeopterus variegatus | reverse complement strand
TTTATATCTTTAGTATGAAGGTTGAAAGACAAAACTATCTAAAAAAAATACAACAATTTGTTAATGCAATATAAAAGAGGTAATTTCAATGTTACCAATATAAAATAGGGCAAAGGGGTGAAGTAAAAGAGTTAAGATTTTTCATAGAATTAAAGCTACTTTGTTATCAGCTTAAAATAGCCTGTCATAAGTATAAGTTGTTTTATGCTAGCCTTATGATAACACAAAGCAAAAATCTAAAGTATATACAGAAAATAATAATAATAATGAAGTAAGGAATCAAAGCATACCATTACAGAAAATCATCTAATCACAAAGGAAGTTAGCAAAAGAAAAGAAAATGAACAAAGTATCTACAAAAAAAAAAACCCTAGAAAACAGTGAACAAAATGGCAGTAATAAGTCCATATTTATCAATAATTACATTAAGTATTAATGAATTAAATTCTGTCAAGTAACATAGAGTATCTGAATGGATTAAAAAAAAAAACAACTATATACTGCCTGTATAACTCATCTCACCTGTTATAGTACACATACAGTAAAATTAAAAATATCGAAAAAGATATTCAATGTAAATGAAAACCAAAAGAGAGACAGGACAGCTACAATTACATCAGATAAAATAAACTTGAAGTAAATACTGTAAAAAGACACACAAAAAAGTCATTATATAATGATAAAGCTATCACATCATTAAGAGAATATAACAATAGTAAATATATACCCACCCAACATTAGAGCACCTAAAAATATAAAGCAAATACTAATAAATCTGAAGGGAGACATACACTGTATGTAATACAATAATAGTACCAAACTTCAGTACTCCGCTTCCAGCAAAGAACAGATCATCCAGACAGAAAATCAGTAATGAAACAATTATTTTGAATGACACTTTTGACAAAATGTACCTAACAGACATATACAGAATATTGAATTTAAAGAAGCAGAATACATATTATTCTCAAGAGCATGCAGAATATTCTCCAGGATAAATCATATGTTAGGCCACAAAACAAGTCTTAACGAATTTAAGAAGACTAAAATTATATCAAGTATCTTTTCTGAGTACAATGGTATAACACTAGAAATCAATAACAGGAGAATT
>NW_007757060.1:0-826 GCF_000696425.1 Galeopterus variegatus | reverse complement strand
CACAGAATAGTCCTTTTGAGGAGATACCACAGTTATTTTATTACAGGACTTTTCCTCACACCAGGCTACATTTAATTGATCAGAGTTGGGCACCTGTCCCCTGAGACAATCAATGCACACACTTGTTAGTGATCCATAAAAGGGTCTGTTATAAAACATAAGCTGGACTGGTCAGATTTCCTCTCTAAGATATTTGAATCAGTGAACACATGGAAAATGGCATTGATAGCTGTGTGGAAGCTAAGACGGAATTGTCATGAGGTAGAGTGGAAGGGCTTTGAGGGTCTGATAAAGTTATATGATAAGGATGTAAGTGCCATGAGTAAGTAGATTAATTATTGTAATTAATTGCATTACTTTTGGAAACTTAAAGTAGATATTTACCAGCTCCTGCTGCCAGAAGCTCTAGTACTTTTCATTGTGTGTTAGCGCATTTTGTGTTGCTAAACAGAATACCTGAGACTGGGTAATTTATAAAGAACAAAGGTTTATGTGCATACGATTCTGGGACAGCTGCATCTTGTGTGAGACTCAGGCTGCTTCTACTCATAGCGGAAAGTGGCAGGCAGCCGCCAGGTACCCGGCAGGTACAAGCAGATCACATGGCGAGAGGAAGCAAGAGAAAGACAGGGGAGGTGCCAGCGTCTTTTAAACAACCAGCTCTCATAGGAACTAACAGAGCAAGAATTCACTCACTACCCCACACCCTAGGGACAGCATTAATCTATTCATGAAGGATCCACCCCCATGATTCAAACAGCTCCCCCACATTGGGGATCAGATTTCCACATGAGTTTTGGGGGGACAATAACATCCAAACTCTATC
>NW_007757059.1:6089-6961 GCF_000696425.1 Galeopterus variegatus | reverse complement strand
GCCATCCCTATATAGGATCCAAACCCGCGGCCTTGGCACTCCCAGCACAGCACTCTCCCTAGTGAGCCACAGGGCTGGCCCTATAGTTCAATTTCTAATGTAAATATTATATATGTACATATAATAAAATAGAGAAGTATACTACATATTACTTTTTATAATAATAGGAAAGGATATAAAGTAATAAGAATATTTATTTATTACTATTAACTAAATAAATAATTAGAACTGTCACATTTTTCTGGAGCTTAAAACTTTTAGTATTAAATACCGAATAACGCCAGTTCTGATGATAGTCTTTGTCTTATATAAAGCTGCATTAATAGAGATACCTTGCTTTCTCTAAATTACTGTTTGCACGATCAAACTTTTTGTAACTATTTTTTTTTAAACTTCAAATGATCTTTTTTTATCAACAAATAAGTAGATGTTTTAAAAATTCAGTTTGAAAAACTGTCTTCTAATGGGTTTAGCACTTAAGGTATAATAGGTTAAATTGTACACTTTGACTAGTTTCTGCCATATTTATTTCAAGTTGCAACACTTATTCTATGCTTCCCTTTTCTTCTCTTTTATCAGTATTTTTAAAATTATAGCTTCATCTTCTTAAGTACAAGTTTACTGAATACTCATAGTCTTTTCTCACTTCTTTCCCCCAGCCAGGCGGATCTACTTCCTGTTTGATTTTTCTTTGCTCAGGGCTTTAGTTTTTACACATTGAAATATATAGTCAAGTTTCTTTTTTTTTACTTTTTCTGCAGCATTTTTTTTTAACCTCATTTGTTTATTTTCCTGCTGAATATCTTTTCAAAAGAGTGCTTGGTAGGTGTCTTTGTGTTGTAAATCTTCTGATTGTTAGTTGTGTTCCTCAG
>NW_007757059.1:0-2150 GCF_000696425.1 Galeopterus variegatus | reverse complement strand
AAATAAATAAATAAATAAATAAATTGACAGATAAAATTGTATATATATTTTTGTGCACAACATGATGTTTTGAAGTATACGTACATTCAAAATGTACTAAATCTCATACATTTTAAATGTAACTAACAAATGCATTACCTCAAATAGTTAATTATTTTTGCAGTAAAGACACTTATCTAATATCTTTATATTTTTCAAGAATAAAATACATCATCATTAACTATAGTCACCACGCTGTACAATAGATCTCTTGAGCTTGTTTCTTCTAACAGTAATTATATATCCATTGACCATCCACCCACTAACCACTGCCAACTCTGGTAACTACAATTCTGCCCTCTATTTTTATGAGATCTACTTTTTTTTTTAGCTTGTTCTCTTTCTAATAGTTTGAAGTGTAAAGTTGGGTTATTTATTTGAGATCTTTAGTCCTCATGTAGGTGTTTGTAGCTATAAACTTCCCTGTCAGAACTGCTTTTGCTGCATCAGTTAAGTTTCAGTATGTCGTATTTCCATTTTCATTTTTCTCAAGATATTTTTGTTTTCTTTTTGATTTCTTCTTTGACCCATTGTTTGTACAGAACCATGTTCTTTAATTTCTACATATTAGTAATTTTCCAGTTTTGCTCCTGTTATTAAATTCTAGTCTGTACCATTGTGGTCGAAATGATTCTTTATGTAATCTTAATCTTGTTAAATTTGTTAATGCTTGTTTTGTGTCTAACATATGATCTATCCTGGAAAATATTCCATATTCACTTGGGCAGAATGTGTATTCCCCTGCAGTTGCATGGAATGCTCTGTGTATATTTGGTAGGCCTATTTAGTCTAAAGTGAAATTCAAGTCCACCGCTATCTTATTGATTTTTGTCTGGATGATCTATTCATTTTTGAAAGTGGGGTACTGAATTCTTCTACTATTATTATAGTGATATCTACTTCTCCCTTCAGATCTATTAATATTTGCTTAATACATTTAAATGCTTTAATATTGGGTGTATATGTTTATAATTGGTATAACTTTGTGATGTACTGACCCCTTTTTCATTATATAATGACTTTTGTTTTCTCATTTTATAGTTTTTGTCTTAAAATATATTTGTCTGATACAAGCTTCTAGATCATTCTTTTGATTTCCATTTGCAAAGAATATTCTTTTCATTTCTTTACTTTTAGTCTACGTGTGTCCTAAAAGCTAAAGTAATCTCTTGTAGGTAACATATATTTGTATCTTGATTTTTTGAAATCCATTCATCCACTGTATGTGTTTTGATTTGAGAATTATTCCATTTATATTTGAGGATATTATTGATAAGTAAGGAATTTCTATTGCCATTTTATTAACTGTTTTCTTGTTATTTTGTAGATCCTTTGTTTCTTTCTTGCTATCATTCTTTGTGATTAGATAATTTTTTGTAGTGGTATGCTTTTATTCTTTTCTCATTATCTTTTGTGTATCTACTATAGGTTTTGTTTTCTAGTTGCCAAGGGCTTACATAAAACATCTTAATAGTTATAACAGTTTATTTTAAGCTGATAACAGCTAAACTTTGATCCCATAAAAAAAAACTCTCTTTTTACTTCTCCCTACTTTTTATGCTTTTGATGTCACAATTTACATCTTTTTATATTGTGTATTCATTTACAAGTTATTGTAGATATTGCTATTCTTAACTTTTTTGTCTTTTAACCTTCATACCAAAATTATAAGTTATTTAAACATTGCCATTATAGTATTAGAGTATTCTGAGTTTGACTATGCACTTACTAGAATATTTTATAGTTTCGTATGCTTTCATATTACTAATCAGTGTCCTTTCATTTTTCTTTTGTTTTGTTTTTAATGTTGTTTTATTTATTAAAACATAATTGATTGTACATATCTGTGGGATATTGCATTGAGTATCCATACCTGTGTGGAATATGTTATGCTCAAATTGGGATAATTAGTGTATTCAACATTATATGATGTAATCATTTTTTGTGGCCCTTCCCCTCCCTCTTTCCCACCTCTGGTGGTCTCAGTTCTGTTTTAAAAGTTCAACAAATTATTAAGATTGTTGTCTTTCTTTTTTTATTTGTTGTTTTGTTTTTTTGGTTTTTTTAGCTCCCATTTATGAGTGAGAACATGTGGTATTTTCTTTCTGTGC
>NW_007757058.1:6309-6961 GCF_000696425.1 Galeopterus variegatus | reverse complement strand
CATATGAGAAAAGAATACCTGAAAAGTATAGACAAATCAATATGAAAATATCATATTAAAGAAGCAATTTCATAGAGAATTAAACCTAAAAAGTGACTCTAAAACACATACATAATGAATTGTTAAAATAAATATCTAGATTTGAGTGGAAGAAAAAAAACACTGCCTTTTTCAGAAATAATTTTGTTGTACATGGAGAAAACGAACAATATGAAATTGCTAAAATTCAACTTCTTTTGATTTACAAAAAATAAAAAAGGCTAAGTCATATAATTAAACTTAATATAAGAAAATATTTACACAAAACCTATGTAAAGTAATATTTTCTGTTGCAGAAAATAAATTTGTTTCTATATACTAGTTATAGATAATGCACATAGATAAATTAAATTTGTAATTGCTAATAAGCAAAAACTATGAGCTGTCAATAAATAAAAATAGAAAAATATTGTGTGAAACCTTTAATAAGGAAGTTGTAAGACTTTATTTTAAAACATATATGCAGAAAACACTTAAATGATAAAAAAATTATGTTTGTTTAGAAGATTAAATGTTATAAAGTTGCATATTCACTTCAAATTAATCTTTGCATTTCGGGCCGGCCCGGTGGCGCACTGGAGAGTGCGCCGCTAGGGAGCACGGCGGCGCTCCC
>NW_007757058.1:0-3234 GCF_000696425.1 Galeopterus variegatus | reverse complement strand
GCAGGAGCGCCGCCGCGCTCCCAAGCGGCGCATTGTAGCAGTGCGCCACCGGGCCGGCCCTACAATAACATTTAAATTGACATTAAAACATTTCTTTTCAGATAACCAAAATTTTAAGGAACAACAGTACAAAGTCTTGGCAAGGCTGAAAGAAAATTGCACTCCTGTACATATTGGATGAATGATAACTCGGTTCTGTTTTAGATAATAATTATGTAATATATTTCAAAAATCTTAAAATAATCTAACACTTTGATATGGAAAATTATGTCTAACTGTCTGAGAAAAATTATGATATAAGATTTCAAAATTATAATGCACAAGTTTGATTATTACAGTAACATTTGTAATAGGGAAATCTAAGGAATACATAATGTTTATTAATAGAATTAAAAATAATAAGTACTTTTATTTCCACAAGTTAGAGTTCAGGTTTATTTAAACTAGTGCCAGAAATTCATATTTATTTAATTGAAAAAGCAAAAAAGGAAGGTATAAAATCATATACAGTGTATAAACTAAAAAATGTTTATGTGAAGGTGGATGTGCATTTATCCATTTATGCTTGCGTGTGTGTTGTGGGCTTGCACACACAGTACTACAGGGCAGTATTCTTTTATTATTTTATTTACTAAGCAGACTTATTTATTTATAACTAGCACATCTTTAGAACTTTCCCCTAGTTGATGCATAATACCATATATTTGCTTAAATCTATCTAACGAGGACTGTGGAATCATGCAATATTCTAAGAGCTAAAATTAAAAGTAAGTCCTGAATCAGCCAATTTTTATAGATAAGTATGAAAGATAACTAAATGACAAGGAAAAAATGACTTAATTTCACCTATAGATTTGAACTTTTTAATTCTCTCACGACCAATTCACCATGTATCTTCCCATCATTCAATGATTTTTGAAGGTAGCTAAAATTGTGAAAATGTTATAAAAATGGAAGAAGTCTTCCTGAAATTTATGCACATTTTCAAGAAAAATACAAACCTTTGATACAGGCTGATTTCCCTGCTTGCCTCTCATCTGGCTCCTTGGCTTTAGAAGGATAATGCAATATCCCAAGCTTGGGCACTCCACACTAGTCTTTTTCTTCATTAAGTTACTGACTCTGGTCCTACAGTGAACAAAGTGCAGGCCAAGCAAGATGTACTTCCAAAATGTTCAAAGTGGTTAGCCACAGGGAACAGGCTTAAAGTAATTTTTTATTTTCTTTGTGTAACTTTGTATATTTAGTAATTTTTAATTTTAATTTTTTTAGCAAAAAAAGCATTGTGTTGATGACCAAATAAGGAATATTGAATATATTTTTATTATGAAAAAAGTGATATAGTTTTCCTTTGTTTTCTCCACCTTTTGATCCTATTTCTCTCCTAAATTTGTTTTCATGACTTTATTTATGTCATTTGTCCTTTTTAGAAAAACTTCGGTCTTCTCAGTCATCAACAGGGCCTGCCTACCAGCTTTGCAAATTATTTTCTGAACACTTCAGCTCTCAGTGATCTTTATAATATTTAATTCTTAATGCCAATAACACCTATCATCATTACTATGTTGCATATCATTTTCCGTGTGTGTGTATACACACATCCTCACATATAATTTCTAATAATGTGTAAGAAAGCCAAATGTGTAAGAGTAAATCAGATGTCAAGTGGTGACATGATGCCATAGCTCAAAAGGTTCACTGCTCAGTGGAAGTAGGAAAATTCAAAAACTACATATGAAAGGCATTTTATACATGTGTAGGGTATAGAAGTGGAAGAGCTGTGGGAGAGTTCAAAGAGCAAGTTTGCTTTTATTTTATGCTCTCTGTAATGTCTAATAAATTAATTCACCTAAAATAACAAATACAGTTCTCTTGACTATCAGTATCAAGTAACAAGAAGAAACCAGTATAAGGTAGTTATGAATTGCAGATATGTGTTACATTTTTTCCATGGCTCACATGGCTCATTGGCAATTTCATTAAAAGTAAAACTTCCATAGTAGCTGAAGCACTCATGACATGTTAAATGAGCTCTCATCATTCAGGGGCTGATTTGCAACTGTGTCCTTCCTTTTTTTCTTTCTTCCAAACACAATCAACTTAAAATAGAAACTCAAGAGAGAGAAAGTACAATGGATTCAAGTACATGTCAAATCTATAATTTCTGTAAAAAAATAATGAACACAATACAAGGCACTTCAAATCTTATTTCCTCTGGAAAGTGAGTGCAATCAAAGTATAATGAGAATTGAAATTAATAAATTAAAAATAAATGTCCATAAGAGAAAAAATCCATTTCAATCAGACAGTAATTATGTTTTCAACATTGTAAATTAATTCCCTAAATTAATATCTTTCAGTGTACCCAACCTATTCATTTTCATCTTTTTATTTAAAGTTCAGTATCTCTAACTTGACTAAACTATCACATTATTAAAAAATAAAACGAGGTACTCATTAATACACCCTCTGACATTCTATATCATCTCATAAAATTTCTTGCTGATTTTAAATGTTGAAATATAGCTAGAGTGCACAGCAAGTTTCTCCTCTCAGTGGTGTGTGATACAGAAATAAATGGATCCAACTATAGTTTTAGACAGACAATCTTTAACAACATCAATATTAACTCATAGAAAAATGAATGTGGATGACAAAGTGAACACAACAAATCGTTAAAATAGATTAAAACACATATTTCCTTTTAGAAGACAATTTAGTACAATTGTTAATTGGTTTGGTCTGAAGTCAGGTTTGGCATCCAGGTTTTGATTTGTTGGTTTCTCTCATATGGTGTGTTGGTTTCTGTTTCTTATAACAGAATACCTGGAACTGTGTGATTTATAAGAAAATGAAATTTATTTCTTATAGTTTCAGAGACTGGGAAGTCCAAAGTCCAGGGAACACATATACTGAGGGTCTTGGTGGTGGCAATAGTGACCCAGGGGTCTTGCATGGTAGAAAATGGTGGAGCAAAAAGAGACTAATGTCTCATGTGCTTTTCTTTGAAAGCCCTCAGAACCATGCCCATGACCCCCATTTTTAATCCATTCACTAGGGCATGGTCCTACAATCTAATCACCTCTTCAAGGCCCCACCCTTCAATTACCATAATAGGATTTCCCACCCTCAACAGTTACAGTGGATATTGAAGCTTTGATGAGGTTGGGCGGGGGGCATCCAATCCACAGCATCGTGATCATGGGCAAGCTACTTCCTTCTCATTGTTCAGCT
>NW_007757057.1:6491-6961 GCF_000696425.1 Galeopterus variegatus | reverse complement strand
TAAAACTTTATTTTGTGCACAGAAAGTGAATGATTTTTAATTTTAATATTTATATGCAGAAACCTTACAAAACTCATTAATTATAATAATTTATTTGAAGATTCTCTTGAGTTTTCTTGATTGACAATAATTTACTATGCAAATAATGATTGCGCTATTTCATGCTTTCCAAACCTTTAACTTTTTATTTCTTTGCCTTGTCTTAATGGGTTGACCAGGGTCTTTAGTGCAATTCTGAATGGAAGCTGTGCTGGTGGGTCCCTTGCCTTTTTCTGAATTTAAATGAATTACTTCTAACATTTTACCATTAAATATAATGCTTGCTGTATGTTTTTATATGTTTTGATCCCTTTATCAAGTTAAGAAAATTCTCTATTCCTTCTTTGACAAATATTTTTATATGAGTGAGTGTTAAATGTTTTCAAATGATTTCTGCATCTGTCGAGATGATCATATGATTTTTCTGTTTT
>NW_007757057.1:0-1931 GCF_000696425.1 Galeopterus variegatus | reverse complement strand
ACTAGCACAGACCCTGCCACTTGTACCACTGACCCCAGTGACACTGGATCCTGGGGTGTCAAAATGGCCATCTAAGTTTTACTGAAATGTATGATAAATAAATAATAATAGTGCCTAAAATTTTACTGAGCATCTACTCTAGGTCAGATCCCAGGCTAAGTATATTATTTTATATAATACTTGCAACAACACTACAAGACTATCACCCCCATTTTGTAGATAAGGAATCTGAGGCTAGACAGATAAGGAATCTGTCATTGTGGCCTGGGAAACTGGGTAAAACTACTGTGGCTGCTGCCACCTGAAGCCATACTAGATTTCCACAAATTTCCTAATTTTTTGCATTATTGGCTTCTAATTCAAAGTCAGGCTGGTATATCTGATCAAGTACCCTAGCTGCAAGGGAGACTGGGGGAGTGAGTTTCTGATGAAGGATGGACTCTGCCTCATAAAGATGAAAACTCTTCAGCTTTATATAATAGGGCTGGAGTGTGATTAGGACCCAAAGTGGAGGATGAGGAGTTAGCCTTAATCACTCCAAATTCTAAAGAGCCAGAAACAAACAGGCTAAACCACCCCAACCAGGGCCTATTAAAGATGCAGCTGGACAGGCCTTACCCCGCTCCTATCTCAGCAGATTTGGAGGGAGAGGAGATTATTGAAATATATGGTTTTCCTGCCTCTGCCTTAGTTTGGGAGCAGTTAGGGTGCTACTCTTCCATACCAAAGGAAAGTGATGGGGAAGGACGCCAAGGGATTCACTCATAAGGATGGAGTGTGCCTGCAAAGAGAGAAGGTGGGGTGGAGAGAGAGCTGCAGAATTCCTGGTAGGTCAAGTAGGCATTGTGGGTGGTGACCTCAATGCCTTGCCCCTCTTGCCAGGACTCCACCCCAGAGTTCTGCCCACCAGACAAGGGGACCCTGGTAAGCAGTGGAAAGTTGTGGGGATGTGCCCCCAGGGAGAGAGCTGAGGGAGACCAAGGATCCAGGCTGGAGCTGGATCTCCACCCTGAGAAGGGACAGTGGGAGGCCCTCTCTGGGCCATCTGAAGAGCTCTGTGTATTACCACGGGGAGGCCTGCATTGTGTACAATGCCAGAAGGGCATTGATGGCTCATCAAGGTTAGCCACAGAAGCAGAAGCAGCCAAGCAAGAGAGACCACTGCCAAGATGGTCAGGGAAAGAGAGGTCTGCTTTCAGGCCACAGCACCACCAGAGGCATTAGGTCCAAATGGGGGAGTGGGAGGTAGTGTCCCAGGAGCAGTCCCTGACCCTCCTCCCCCAAGCTCTGATGCCAGAGCAAGAGCAGGAGCGAAATGCAGACCACGTCTGCCAATTCAGGCCCACAAACCACAGTCCGGCCTGCAGGGAGTAGGGTGACAGTGCTGACCCAGAGCGGGCTCGAACCCAGACTGCACCTCTACCACCCACAAGGCCAGAAAGCCAGGGGGTCTTTCTGAGATGTCAGTAAAAGACCTGGTTTGGGGGCAGTAACAAGGGGGGAATAAAGCCACTCTACAGATTCACACCACTCCATGAACCAGTTACATGTCAAAGGGCTTGGGACGCTGCACAACAAAAACCGATGATAACTGGGAAACGTGGTTCTCAGGTATTTAATATCTAAAAATATCGAGCAGTGTTTTTTTTTTTCCAAGGATGTCGCTCTGAGACAAAGAACTACGAGGAAAATTGAATTACCTACTGCCCAAGACGAGTCTGAAACTAGGAGAAGAAAGTTGATGGAGGGGGAGGAAGAGCATGCAATGGAACGGAGCATTAGTGGTAAAAATAGACTCTCAGCAGCGGTCAGGTTCCATCACTGAAAATTTCCTCGGCTGAGCACGTCCCTGAGACAGAAGAGAATGACCAGGGCTCAGTGAGGCAGGTGACCTGACTTCTCAGCAGGACGGGGCCTGCATCGAGATTTTT
>NW_007757056.1:6491-6961 GCF_000696425.1 Galeopterus variegatus | reverse complement strand
TTTTTCAACATCACTAGTGGCTGTTCTGTAATCTCACTGCCCTCATAATTGCCATAGTGCCAAGTGAAAGAATTATGGAAGTCTCAAATCCTATGGTTTAAGGCCAAAGACAATCAGATTTTTAAAAAATCCATTTTTCTATACTAGGTTGAGTTCAAGATGACAAAACATTAAAACATTTTCAAAACATCTTTAATTTCTCATGTGTATCTACTACTTATGAATTTTGGAGACTTAAAAATTATTTTCCGGGCCAGCCCGGTGGCGCACTGCTACAGTGCGCCGCTTGGGAGCGTGGCGGCGCTCCCACCAAGGGTTCGGATCCCACATACAGACCGGCCGCTCACTGGCTGAGCGAGGTGTGGGCGCAACACTGAGGGGTGCGATCCCGTTGCCGGTCCCGGTCTGATACAGGCGCGACACTGAGGGTTGCGATCCGTTGCCGGTCACGAAAAAAAAAGACAAAAAGG
>NW_007757056.1:0-771 GCF_000696425.1 Galeopterus variegatus | reverse complement strand
GACAGAACTCTGAATTTATCCATTTATCACACAAATAACCTGAGGACTGAGGAAGGGAAAGATTCACGATTACAGAGATTGAGGAAGCAGCAGAGCAAAAAAACTTGAACACTGATTTCCAGAAACAGCCAAATGGCTTCTGTTTTTCTTGTGCAGTAGTTCTCATAACTAGCTGTACTTCACCATCTAATGGGAACTCTTATTTGAAAACACACACACACACACACACACACACACACACACACACACACACACACACACACACCGGTTAGTCTTATGTGTGGGAGTCCTGTTTGATTTTGAAAAGAAGCCAAACTTGAATGCCACTGCCTTTCTTAGTTGGATTGATTAATCAAATGTTGTTTTAAGGAAAAGGAAAACAAAATGTTAATTCTACCCCCATTCCCACCCCCCATTCCTCATGATGCCACGACCTGACATTCCAGCCACATTCCCAGGAGCACTCTCTGGTGTTCTACCCTGACAGTGGTAAAGGGAATCGGAGAAATTCCAAGCCTAGCTCAAGCATTCTCTATCCTCTCATCAATTCCAGTGAACTACTTGATGCCATTTCCCTGGAATACTCACTGGGACCCAAGGCCACAAATTCTAAACTGCTCTTTACCACCATCAGGAAGCCCTCTAACCTGTCTGCCTAGACTGGTACCATTATTTTTTATCTTCGGCCACTTTCAGTTCAGATTTATTTAGTCCCCAGAATGAGCACCAGCCAGTCTCGTTCAGACTCAGCTCTGCCTGCTGGCATCTCCC
>NW_007757055.1:5997-6961 GCF_000696425.1 Galeopterus variegatus | reverse complement strand
AAGCAGGTTCTGTTCTAAAGGCAGAACAAGCTACTGAAAGAATTAATTTTGTATTTTTCCAGCACTGCCACTTTCCCTCTTGCTCATCTGTCACCAGCCTTGCCGGCCTCCCCACTGCTGCAGAGCAGACCCACCATGCCTCTTCTGCCACAGGGCCTCTGCACTTGCTGTTTCTGCTGCCTAGCACACTTTCCCCTCCCCCAGATAGCTCCATGAGCAGCTCCCCATTTCTTTCAGGCTCAAACGTCAGTCTCTTGTTAGGGACTTTCTTGAGCACTCTATGGAAAAAAGCATGCAAGTCCCGCCTCTCCCCACCCCCAACTCCTTTCCAGCACTCTTCACCTCCCCTCCCTGCCTAACCTTCTCTATATCATGTTCCACCACCTGCGTGCCATTTCCTGACTTGTTTATTGTCTGTCTCCCGCTGGCAGAATGCAAGGGCCACCAGCATAGGGATTTTGTCTTCTTTATAACCCTCTCCCCAGAGCCCAGAACAATGCCACACTTAGTCATCGCTCAGTGAACATTTGTTGCACAAATGAATGAACAGACCGAAGAGCTGGCCTGTGGGAGGAGAAGTAACATCTGCGAACTCTCCATTCCAAAACTTCTTGTTTAGGAATTCTGCTTACTTGCAATTAAAACATTTATTCCTGAAAAGGCAAAATATGTACATGATAGAAAATTCAAAAAGGCCATGAAATGAAGTGTACACAGTAGTTGCTAAGTCAGTCTCCCCTACCCCTATCCAGGCATTTAGGGTCCCCTCCCCTTGCCAGTCTGATCCATGGACAAGGGTAGCTCTTTCATAATTTTAATTTGTATTTCTCTTTTCCCAAGCAATGTTGAGCTTCTTCTCATATATTTAAGAGCAGTTAGTTTTTGTTTTCCCTCCGGGAACTGTCTGGTGATAGCTTTCCCCATCTCCCTATTCAGTTGTCGTCTTTCTCTTATGGATTCTGCA
>NW_007757055.1:0-565 GCF_000696425.1 Galeopterus variegatus | reverse complement strand
TCTTATTTGTGATTCTGCGGGTTGTCTGGTTAATTCTGCATGTCTCACCTGGGCTTGCTCACGTGGCCGTGTTCAGCTGGAGGGTCAGCTGGGCTGGATGTCTTGATACGGCCTCACTCGCGTGTGTGGCTGTTGGTGCTTGGAATGGGTCGAGAGCCTCCATTCTCCGCCAGCTGGGGGTTAGGTTAGACTAGCTTTTGTTGAGGGCGGTATTCCAAAAAAGTGAAAGCAAAATCTGCAAAGACTCTTAAGGCCCAACTTCAGAAATTGTATAATGTCACTCTGCAGCATTTTATTGGTCAAGTCATGAGGCCAGCCCAGATTCAAGGGGAAGGGAACTAGGATTCCATCTCTGGATGAGAGGTGTGGCAAAATCACATTGCATAGGGACATATATACTAGGATGAGAGGGATTTGGGGACATGTTTTGTAATTCACCATGGTGGATGAGATGGGTGGGGTTCCTGCCCTCTTTCAGCTTGGGGTCTAGTAACAACAATTAGGAATGGTAACTCACAGTTGTTGAGTTCTTACACTCCAATGTTCCAGGCACTGTTCTGGATGA
>NW_007757054.1:5544-5814 GCF_000696425.1 Galeopterus variegatus | reverse complement strand
TGCCTTAAAGAAAGCAAGATAACAAATTTACATTGTAAAGCAAAGTATGCAAGCCTTTTCAAGAAGATGCAGAGAAGATTTTTTTTTCTTTTTAAGAAAATAGCATAGAAATCTACCATAGGATTTTGTGAAGAAATACATAGATGAGACTAGAAGAGAATTTAGAAGTCTGTTTAGGATAACCAAGTGGATGCCAGAAAATTTGAGACCATCTAGTTAAACAGGTAGATTTTAGGTTAGTTTTTGTTTCTCAAATGGGTTACTGAGCTC
>NW_007757054.1:0-4302 GCF_000696425.1 Galeopterus variegatus | reverse complement strand
TTAAGAGACAAACAATGTAAAATATGTGCTAAGTCTGCTTTCTTGACCTGGAAGCCTGTGAGCTATTTCGTTAATTATTTCTGTTGTATTTCTGAAGAGGCATGGAATTTTCCATGATTACAAATAATTTAATACCTCTGTCTTAAATATCTTTAATGAACCAACTCGGACTTTATAAATTCCTATTTTCTATGTCTTATTTTTATCCCTATTCCCATTCTCCTTTCTCACATGTTACGAGGAAAGAATCTTTGTGTACCTCTTTACCAATGGAAAGGACATTGGTAAATACATCAAGTATAAAACCCAGTGGAAATCCAGGGCAGCAATGCCATCCCCCAAATTATTTGCTCATGAACTCGGCAGCAGTATACTTATTCCAGGCAACACTTTTGCATATCTTTTTTTCCAGTTCCACAAAGAAACTTGGACATTACCTGAAAGCATTTGTAATAAGAAGAATTTAACCTCTAATTTCCTTTTCCCTTTTTTTAACTGCGAAGGCATTTTTTTTTTCATTTCACATTATTCCACAGAGCACAGCTTAGCTCTTCATTCTGTGTGGTAACCTCTCACTCCCTCTTACATTCAGGGATCCAAAGAGTCTGACCACAAGTACAGTTGAGTCTCGAGAGCACCTGCTCATGGTTTCTGAAAGGGAATCCCCTTGGTGGCATCTCCTGTTCGGAACATCTGTCTCATGTTTCTCTGGCATTTGGTGAGATAACATAGTAAAATGGCAGGAGGCAGAAAAAACATGCCATGATAAAAATGTCCTAAAAAGAGACTTAGTTCTATTTATTGCCAATGTGGAAAGTCAGAGGAGGTTTTGTGCCATGGAACGCGTGGAGCAGAACACCAAGTAAAGGGGTCCAGGCTGGGGGATTTCCTTAGCAGGCCAATGACTTCATTTCTACTTCTGGTCACAGAAGCAGAGCCGAAGCCCCAGTCAATTGGCTGTCATGACAGTTGTCAGGTAAATCCAGATGCATGGGTGCAAGCTCATCATTAGGACTACAGAAGCGAAGCAGGTCCCTGCACAGATAAAAGGTCCCACCCCCGACAGGTGTAAATTAATCTGAACTATGATACAGATTTTACAATGCCCAGAAAACACAGATGTGTTTTAATAGGTCAGTTTGGGTTGTTCCACCAAAGCAGAGACAGGTTTGTAAATTGGTTGCCAATGGGGGCACGTTAGGTGAGTGCTTTAGAAGAAAACTTGGTTTCTGGGAATCTTTGCTGCCTTAGGGAGAAAATGGTGTGTAAAAATGGATAGCAACGGAGACCTTGGTTTTCTAATTTTCTGAGGTTACCCACGATAGATTTAGAGTTAGGGAAGAAGCCTCTTCCCTCCCCCAAATACCTGGACCTAGAGACTGGCACGAGGACTATTTTAGCTTAAATTTCCCAGATAATCAGTCTGATGTAGAGACGTATGTAGGACACTTTACTGGGGAGAGCGACTCCTGCGGGCAGGAGCCAGAGGCGGGGTGGATCGGGCGAGAAGAGAGGGAATTCCGATTTGAGAGTGGTTTATCCCATTAGTCACCGTCATGGGCAACTGGCTGCTTCACTGAGCGAGACTAAAGTCACAGGAGAAGCTTTTCAGCACCGTCCAGCCAGGCTGAGAAAGGGGGCAGCGTTTGTCCATCAGCTCCACCCCCACCCCCCAGATTAAACCCTCGCCCACATGGGGCAACCACGTCCCCGCACCTCTGAGTCTCACTGTGTGGGCAGTGAGCTGGCTCTGAGCCTCCCCATACCACGAACTCAGCAGAGAATCCCATGGAGAGAAGGTGGGTGAGGGGCTCCCAGTGAGAGTCTGATGAGGGGCAAGAGGCCGGGGTGCTGGTCAGAGCTTGTGCATGCCTGGGGTTGGCAGGGGTGCTAGAGAGGCCAAGAGCATCTGAAGTGCTGCATGAGAGACATCCTGTGCAAAGACAGAAAGGCTTGGGGGATTAGCCTCCCAGGGGACCTGAGCTTTTAGATCAGACATGATTTTAATACTCAAGCAGGGATCTGAAGGGCAATGTGACCAGCAATAAGCATTAGCTCTTCCACGGTTACGGAAAAAAACAACATCCCTGTTTCCACCTATCTTGCCACGTTAAAAAGAACCCTAACTTTGTTTTCTAGAATATGTTCTGGTGATTACAAAACTTAGAGTTAATGTTTCCAGAGTAGTCTTCACCATGCTGTGCATAAGGGATGGATTCTCTTTGCCACCGTGAGACTAGGAGTGGACACTGGGCTGATGTGAAGCTTCTGAGGACCCCTCTATGTGTGCCCTGTGCTCTGTTTCATGGAGAATCATGTGCATTCTGCAATATGCACATTTGGCTTTGCATGTTAGAAGTGCTAGAGTATTTTTTCTCATTTTAGTATCTTTAAATTATGAAAGAAGTATATATATAAAATTTCAAGAGAATTTTTCAAGACCACAAACCCTTACCCAAACTCTGGAGGCTAGGGGATTTTAGAATATAGAATTCTCCAGGTTTTAGAAAGTTGAACTCTGGGCATGAACCGGTGAGTAGTCCCCAGCTCCACCGGGGACTGGGGAAGCTCACCCTCACCAAACACAGTCACACTCCTGCAATGACATGCGTGAACAGTCCCATCCAGTGCAGTAAGAAAAGACTACCAATAGTGTCCCTCATTTCATTTTAGGTTTTTGCCACCATATATGTTTCGAAAGAAAATTAAGAACAAACTTTTCAGAATTACAGGTAAGGACTGTGGATCTGTACAGCAAACCTCTATACCCAGCTGATTGACCTAACAATTGTCAACCTTTTGACATGTTTGCATAAGGTTAGAAAAATTCTGGTGTAATTCCCCATCCTGCTTCCCCTGAGGTAAGCATTACCCTGAAGATTATGCATCAGTTGTGGTTTGCACACGTGTGTGCACCCAAGCCACATGTACTTCACAGCATGCTAGGTGCACCTGCACCACTTCCAAAGAATTCTAGCAGCCAGAGCTTCATGTCAAGTCTTGGTATGTGACAGGGCACGTTCTTCCTCCTTCTTTTCAAATTCTCTACCAAAGGCTATACTTAGGTGTTTATTCTTCCTTAAGAATTTGAATATCAATTTGTCAAATTTTGTTAAAACTCTGCTGGGTTTTTGTGAAATTCATTCAATCGATAAGATTAATTTTGGGGAGTATGACGTCTTTACCATATTGAGTTCTCTTTTTACCACATCACATACAGGTTTTTGGTCTTCGTTTTATTTTATTTCATTTTACCACCTAGGGAAGATTTATTTTTATTTTTATCTTTTATTGATTATACATATTCATGGAGCACAGAACTGACTGTCAGCACCTGTGCCCAAGATGTGGTGATCAGATCAATACTATCAGCGTGCCCACCTCGAATTGCAATTACTCCCCATGTCTCCTACCCAACCTCTCCCCCATCCTTTTCTCCCCACTCCTCTTCCCCCCGACCTCAGCAACCCTAGGTCTGTCCTCTCCCTCTGCAAGTCCAACACAGCACTGTGGCCTTTCTTTCCTTCCTTCTTTCTCTCTTAGCTCCCACTTATGAGTGAGCACATGTGGTATTTCTTTCTGTGCCTGGCTTATTTCACTTAACATAATTTTCTCCAAGCTCATCTGTGTTGCTGCAAGTGGCAGAACTTTATTCTTTTTTATGGCTGAGTAGTATTCCATTGTGTATATATACCACATTTTCCTTATCCAGCCTGTTGATGGACATTTAGGTTGTTCCATATCTTGGCTATTGTAAATAGAGCTGTGATGAACATGGGAGTGCAGGTATCCCTTCGACATGATGATTTCCATTCCTTTGGGTATACACATAGCAGTGGGATTGCTGGATCTTATGGTAGATCTATCTGTAGCTATTTGAGAAACCTCCATACTGTTTTCCATAGTGGCTACACTAATTTACAGTCCCACCAACAGTGCAGGACTGTTTCCCTGCCTCCGTATCCTCACCAGCATCTGTTATTCTCAGTATTTTTGATGGTAGCCAGTCTAACTGGGGCGAGATGATATCTCAATGTGGTTTGAATGTCTTCCTTTTAAAATGTGCTCTCGTACTTTAACATTTTATGTTCTCCTAAATAAAAAAATAGTTTTAGGGCCGGCCCGGTGGCGCACTGCTACAGTGCGCTGCCTGGGAAGTGCAGCAGCGCTCCCGCCGAGGGTTCGGATCCCACATACAGACCGGTTCCCACTCACTGGCTGAGCGAGGTACGGGAGCAACACTGAGGGTTGCAGTCCCGTTGCTGGTCCCGGTCCGGTACGGGGGCGACACTGAGGGTTGCG
>NW_007757053.1:6113-6961 GCF_000696425.1 Galeopterus variegatus | reverse complement strand
GGGCAGTGATGCACCGATGACAACCCATCATTCAGCCAATGAAAATGATGGAGAAAAGAGTTACAATTATTCACAGCCGGTGAAGATTGCTTTATCCTTGGCTGAACTGATCTGAAGGAAAATTGTAAGACACACAGAATTTAACTTTCTTGGCATTTGTGAGTATTTCTTTCTTCTTTTGGCCACCTGGATTCCGTGTAACCAGGAGCCACTTTCAGTGGTGTCCCTCTCACGGCTGCCAACACAGTTATTGCCGCAGCCTCACCTCTCCTCATCCACGCCTTCCTTTCATTGGCCTCACTGTCCAGAGCTCTTTGCTGGGAGACAGACGACTGCCTGTTCAGGGAAACCGTTCCATTCTAAGTGACAATGGACACTGCAGTAGTTAGAATAATAATAATCCTAAAATATTTGTGCCCTGATCCCCAGAATCTTTGAATACATTACCTTACGTAGCAAAGGGGACTTTGCAAATGGGCTTAAGGTTAAAGACTTCGAGATGATTCTGGATTATCCAGGTGAGCCCAGTCTAATTACATGAGTCCTTGAAAATGGAGAACTGGGTCAGAGAGATGAGAGGGAAGAATTGCTGGCTTTGAAGGTAGAGGAAGTGGGCAGAGTCAAGGAATGTGGATGACCCTCAGTGACAACCAGCAAGGAAACAGGGTCTCAGTCCTACAACCAGAGGAACTAAATTTTGCCAATGACCGAATGTGCAAGGAAACAGATCCTCCTCTAGATTCTTCAGTAAAGTATGTACCCCTGCTGACATCTTGATTTTAGCCCAGTGAGACCATGCCAGGCCCATGTAAAACCTACAGAACTGTAAGGTAATAAGTGAGTGTTGT
>NW_007757053.1:0-369 GCF_000696425.1 Galeopterus variegatus | reverse complement strand
CCAAGTCTATGGGCAAAACCAGAACATATGACCACTCTACTTCATCGTCTATTCTAATCTCCTCAATTTGCAGATGAAGTCACCAAAGAGACTCAGAGAGGTGCAGTCCCTTGACAGAGGTTGCACAGCAGGTCAAGGGCAGAGGTGAAAAAAGCCTCGACTGCTGACACCCAGGCTGGGGCTCTTGATTCCTCACCACTAGGGCTACCACATCTTCTGCACTCCTCACCACCATCAGACTCAGCCAACACCCCTCCAGCCTACTGCAATGCCCTCACATGACTCTAGGGAGAGGACAGCTCATTTTTCTGTCCCAAGAAGCATGTGGTTTGGAGCTCCTGTTTTTCTCTTACTTTTTCTTCCCCCTTT
>NW_007757052.1:5981-6962 GCF_000696425.1 Galeopterus variegatus | reverse complement strand
TTTTTTTTTTCTAAGTTTGTACCTGTGCATGAATTCAAGCCTGTAACAAAAAGCTTGTCAAGGAGCTTCCTGTAATTCCAATATAAACTACCACATTTGTTGAAGAATTATCATTAAAGGCTGACTGAAATCTTAAATGGTAACTGCACATCTGAATTATGTTGTAGGCTTGTGGCCAGTCCTTGGAGAGGGTGGGGAGAGACAGCCTGCATTTCAACATTCAGGTCACTCCTATCCACCTGCCTGAGAGTCCTTTTATCTTAATGTCTCTCGCTCAGAGCAGAGCAGAGTCAGGAATGTGTCAGTCACAGGGAACTATGCTGATCAGAAAATCAATATAGAAATGTTTATTTCAGGTCTATCTGTAAACGGACTGTGCTGTTTGTCACATGTGAATTGAAGCCCAGTAGTGCCTCTGCACTCCAGGAGACTATATGTGCCAATGAAGAAACTGAGGACCTGGACAGGGAAGTGGCTTTCCAAGGTTTAGCTGGGTCTCACTGGAAGAGTTAAGACTAGTGCTCTGCTATTATGAATTGTCTTTCCATGAGCTTTTCAATACAGAATACAGTTTGTAACTGCTACCAAAACTCAGGGGAAAAAAATAATATCTTCTGATTTGGATGTTCAGGAAAGATTTAGATAGGTTAAGACATGATTCATTTATGCACTCACTCATTCAATAGTATTTATTAATTGTCAACTCTGGCCCAGCACTGTTGAAGATGCTAGGTCCACAGATGCAATACATCCCTGGAAGGAGACTCACCAAATGCTCAACACACCCCTCCCCATCTCTTGCTGGGTACAAAGAGACTGCAATTCTCAGCCTGCCTTGAAGTTATGTAACCATGTGACTGAGCACTTGTCAAGGGAAGGTGGGCAATAGTGATGTCGAATGTTCCTAGGCTGGGTCTACTGGATAACTTCTGTAATAGTCAGGATTCTCCAGAGAGACAGAACCAATAGGAGAGATAGAGA
>NW_007757052.1:0-835 GCF_000696425.1 Galeopterus variegatus | reverse complement strand
GACATCCATATGTAAAAAAATGAAATTAGACCCATACCTCTTACCATATTTCAAAATTAACACTAAATGGATTCAAGACTTAAATATAAGACCTGAAACTATAAAACTGTTAAAAGAAAACATAAGGGACACACTTCAGGAAGTAGGGCTGGGCAAAGACTTTATGAATAAGAGTCCAAACACACAGGCAACAAAACAGAAAATAAATAAAGTAGATTATATCAAACTAAATAGCTTCTGCTCAGCAAAAAATTTAACAGAGTGAAAGGACAGCCTACAGAGTAGAAGAAAATACTTGCAAGCTATTCATCTGATGAGAGCTTAATAACCAGAATATACAAGGAACTCAAACAACTTAACAGTAAAAAAACAAGTAACTTGATTAAAAAATGGGCAAAGTTGCTGGATAGACATTTCTTAAAGGAATGTATACAAATGGTCAGCAGGTACATGAAAAAATGCTCAACATCACTAAGCATCAGGGAAATGCAAATCAAAACCACATTAAGATCTCATCTCACCCTAGTTAGACTGGTTATTATCAAAAAGACAGAGAATAACAAATGCTGGTGAGGATTTGGAGAAAGGGGACCCTCCCACACTATTGGTGGGACTGTAAATTAGTGCAGCCATTATGGAAAACAGTATGGAGTTTCCTCAAACAACTACAGATAGAACTGCCATGCAATTCAGCAATTTCACTGCTTGGTATGTACCCAAAGGAATGGAAATCATCATGTCAAAGGGATTCCTGCACTCCCATGTTTATCACAACTCTATTTACAATAGCCAAGATATGGAACCCTAAGTGTCCATCCACAGACAACTGGATTAG
>NW_007757051.1:5383-6962 GCF_000696425.1 Galeopterus variegatus | reverse complement strand
TGAAAGTCCCAGGAAAGCGGGGGCTTCTTCTGTCTTCTTCCTTTCTACACTCGATATTTGTCGAAAGAAAAAATGAATAATCTACTAAAGGATGTATTTCAATAATAGGAAAACTGAACCTAAAAAGAACCAGTTGCAAGTATCAATTGTGAGCAAAGAAATATGTTGGTAAATCTAAAGAAGCATAGACTATTTAAAAAATTAATAATAATAAACAACTAATGGGAAGTAAAAATGTAGAACTATACATTATTAGACAAAAATGATATAGAAAATGCAAATGAGTGATCAGAGTAAAGCAGACTAAGGTTCTTGTGTGTTTAAGAGAATGATTAAGAGAGACACTGATAACTTGGTATCCTGTTGTTACTAGATTCAAGGGCTCCTTCTCTCAGTGAGCATAACCCAAATGAATGCAACCAAGACCAGAAGTCTGGATAGGAAGGTTTGTTACTTACAACACATAATGAAGTACCATGGGAATCATTCCCAAAGCAGTGTCTCCCTGAACAAAAAAAAAGGGGGTATCCTATAAAGACTAAGTTCCTGGCCAACTCCCCAGGTCTTCATTCAGGTCTTCTTATGCAAATGAAGGATGCAAACTTGTTCAGTTTGGATTGGATGACAGTGGTCAATTCTTGAAGCCTTGTTTGCATTTTTGGCCCAGAAAAGAGCCCTCAAAAGTTGTCTGTGGTCAGGAGTTTCACCGTTGCTTTTTGGAACATGCTGTTGCCTGGATCCAGCCATTCTGATAACAAGCTGAGGCATACACATCTATGAGCAATAGATAATGCTGCAGCACAAGGCCTTGCATTCCCCTAGCTCAGATTCCCCCTCCCTATACTGGTCACACTGTCAGTCAACTAGGCATGTTAAAAATCCAGGGGCAAATGCCGAATGAATAGCACAGAAGGTATTAACTTTCAAACTAGTAGAAAGAGGAAGAAAAAATAAGGAACACTCAAGTGGTTCAAAAGAAACCAGAAAAGGAGGGGAAAAAAGAAGCATAGGGAGGAAAAAGCATAGTAAATACAACACCAAACACACAAGATGGAAACAAATCCAAATATATCATGAATCAGAATATGGGTAGACAAAATAGTGGCAAAACGTTTCAGAATGTTCTAGTGTCTATTGCGTGTAGCAGATAATGAAGTTGTGGCTTCAGACCTTTACTATTTGTAGGCACCCCCTGACTCCAGTGTATTTTTGCTTCCTGCAGCCAGCACCTTCGGTTCATTCTCAGAGGGCTGCTCCCTCGACTACCGCAGCCATGTGCCTGGGAATGATGGACAGGAGCAGGAGTGTGCAAAGCACCAGCTCCCAGGCCAATGGCCCAGGGTGACTCTGAGTAACCTACACTCCAGAGTTCCCCTGAGGGCTCAGGCTGAAGCTACCTCTCCGGAACTTTGCCTGAGCTTTCACCCCTGCTGGGCTTTGTTGTCCTGCCTCCCTCCCCAGCCCCACTGCCTTAGAGCTGTCTGGGTTTCCCTGTGAGCATTCCCTAAATAAGCACTTGTATATGGAGGCTTAACTCCTGGGTTTGCATCTGGGGAACTTAACCTAAGACTCAAAGTTG
>NW_007757051.1:0-704 GCF_000696425.1 Galeopterus variegatus | reverse complement strand
AAGAGAATAAATTATCAGCAAGAATCAGAACTATGCTGATTCCAAATATTTATCAGGTACAAGCCCTCTGCTGAACCGCATATATCTTTCTCAAATTCCTGTATACAAATTTTTTCACCTTTTTCAAACAAGGAATACCTTTCTGTTTAATAGCCAAGTGTGAAAAAACTAGTCATTACTTATTTATTTCAAGGGCATCTGATCACCAAACCTTTGAGGAAAGACATTTTCCTTACAAATATGTTTGATTTTTTTCTGATGGGGGGGCAGCAGGGAGAAGGGGCGAAAAAGGAAAGATCATCTTAGGGGGCCGGCTGCTACCTCAGTTGGTTAGAGCTCGGTGTTATAACACCAAAGTCAAGGGTCTGGATCCCCATACCAGCCAGCTGCCAAAAAAAGAAAAAAATAGATCACCATGGGGGTAAACAATCACCATATGTTTGCATATTCCTGTTACTAATAGACTCAGTCTTGAACACAGGCAATCTATTTTGTCCTTTCTGGAAATGAAAAGGAAAGATACAGCCATGCATATGTGCAAATTTTCCATAAAGAATCTACCAATAGCCATATATTTATAATCTGGAAAAGATATGGTTATCCAAATCTTAATTCTTTCTTGCACAAGAAACTCATACATGTTTTAAATGGAAAATATCAATCCATTTCTAATAAATTGGCTTTAAACTGACTAATTTTAATGA
>NW_007757050.1:6048-6962 GCF_000696425.1 Galeopterus variegatus | reverse complement strand
AGAAAGAAAGTTTAATCACAAGGTGGCCATTGAGAGAAGATGGGAGATTTGCATCTCAGATATGTTTTCCCCACAATGAGAAGGCGGTACATTGATGGGGAAGTGGCTAGGGGTGGTGCGAGGCATGGGGATAGTGATTGGCTAAAGGGCTCAAAGCGTCCTTTAGCGACCTGCAGGCGCACAGGGCTTCTGCGTGCTCAGAAGATGGCAGCATTAGCAGGATCTGGAGGTGGAGACCTTGCCCTCCGTCGTCTAAGGTCAGACCTTTGTTCAGGCGCAGTAGAGGTGTCTGCGGGCTCAGCCAGCCTAGTCCAGTTTGCATTGGGCCAAGCTACCCTCAATGACCCTGGAAAGAAACCTTAGGCACATGGCTCCTGACTTCTATGCCAGAGACGTTATCTTAAAGGGCAGATAGGGAGAGACAGAATGAGAGTCTAGTTATGGAAATTTAAAGAACAAGAAATTTAAGTGGGGAATAAACTTTAGCTAAAAAGCCACTGTTACAGAAGTATACAGCAAGCTGAAATCCACTGAAGTTCAAGTTTGTGATGATGTTTTGTCGGCATGACTATGTCATGGTGTCAGTGGCCAGGCCAAGCCCTGTGGAGTTAGGCCTTGCCCACCACCCCATCTCTGGGTGGCTCAGCTCTCCCACCAGAGTCCTCTATTTGCACTAGCGAAGTGTTCATTCATACAGTGCTCTGTGATGTCATTTGACCTTTCACTTGGCCCAACTTCATTATTTGTGTATCGAGTCGGCCTCTCCTTTTTTCATGAGCTTGCATCAATTAAAGCAGAGCCACGTGGAGCTAACACCACTGGCAAAGAGGCAAACGTAGGCACCGAGATGACATTATTAGGGGATTAAGTAGGTGATGCAGAATATATAGAGAGCAGCATTTTCTTTTAAGTCG
>NW_007757050.1:0-394 GCF_000696425.1 Galeopterus variegatus | reverse complement strand
TTCCTGAAAACTTCTGCTCTAGGGTTCACTTCCTCCTTTCTGATGGAACAGAGGCAGATGCAATGGGTGGAGCAGCTGCCGCGAACTGGAGACCATGAGGGAGAGACCAAGAGAGTCTGAGAGACCTCAGCACTGGGCCACTGAACCAGAAAAATAAGCCCCTTGTTTGTTTAAGCCATGGTGGTTAGGTTTTCTGTCCCTTCCATCCCAGAGCCTTCCTCTCTGGTACACCACCAGCTCCTGTAATCCCTGGTGCACCCACAAACCCATGGAGGATAACTACGAGTGAGGTGCCTCTGGTATGTGGGGTGCTCCTAGTCCTGTGGAATTCAGTGCACGGCTGCTTGATGAAGCCTGTATTTCTTTTTTTTTTTTTTTTTTTTTTTTTTTTTTT
>NW_007757049.1:6405-6962 GCF_000696425.1 Galeopterus variegatus | reverse complement strand
CAATCAGGAGAGCACTTTGTCTCAAGGGGGCAGCTGTCACTGAGCTCCAGCTGCAGTTGTCACATGGGAATGTCAGATCAGTGTTTCCAGGTCTTGTGAATTTCCAAGAGACACTGGAGATTTGGATACATACACAAAATCTCCCATTTTTAAATGCTGGTAACAGATTAGAAATGTATGAAATCATTTTGTGAGCCAAAAACAAGATATGTAGGCTTTTTTGTTTTTTGTTTTTATTATTGGTGTTTGGCTCGGTAAGAGAGAATGAAAGGTAGACAGGGGAAGAACTTTTGTACCTGGCATAGAAAATGGTGGATGTTTTTGTTGGAATTGACCTAAAACAGCTTTGTTGAGCCATAAAAACACTGTTTTGTTGAAGGTTTGCTCTTTGCACATCTATTTCTGTTAATATTGACCTATTAAACACATATGCATCTTTCTCTGCATAGAGAAATCACTATCCACACACTTTTCATCTACCCACACCCATGCAAGCATTTATTTTGCAGCTTCTATGTGAAAGACACTGCATTTTTAATGGAAGTTGTAGAACAGCC
>NW_007757049.1:0-1008 GCF_000696425.1 Galeopterus variegatus | reverse complement strand
TATATATATATATATATATATATATATATATATATGGTAATCTTCAGCTAGCACTGCTGGGCCTTGGCACATGTAAGGGCAGAATATAAAATACAAGTTGAACAATATTTTATCTTTCCTCAATCTTTCTCAATTTTGCACAGGCTCAAGCAGAAGATAATAATTATTTTCTAGTAACATAATAATAGAAAAGGTATTGACCAGCAATACAATCTACTTGATCACCCTGCATGACACCATTGTAGCACTGAAAGTTCAATTTGATGGCTTGAGATATCTGTCTCTCAGAGGAATAAAGGGCTTTCCAACTGCACTATAACTGAAGGATGTGATTTGTCTCACCTGACACCATATTCCATGCGTTCCCAAATTCACTGGCCTGGCCGCAAACATCATCAAGCAGGTATTTTCACTCTGGTGTGGCTTCTTGGACCCAGTGTTCTATGGAAGCTAAATGCAACTAAAGGATTTCTGACTTCTACTCCGTCCCATGTTAATTTCCTTTTCCCATTTGGATGAAATAGTGGTGTGACCCTCATCGCCCATTCCGAAGATGAAAAGCAGCACTGCTATGGCGCACATGACTTATTCACTGGTTTATGGACCCAGATCTCTCAAAGGATTATCTTTAATACACAAGGTCGCCTGGAGTGCTAAATGGTGCTTCAGGGTGTCAGTGAAGTGGCTGAGAAATGGGTCAGAATCACATGGAGAAAAGAAAACTTCCCACTGGCCACACATTTGAAAAAGCTAAGAAGGCTCATCAGTGAAGATCTAGGAAAAGGCTCCTGTGAACCATTTATTCATAGATGAAACTTGAAAATACTTTCCACCTGGAATTTATTCCCAGGTCACTAGTTTTGAAGCAGTTATGCAAATCAGAATTGGGCCAAGCTCAAGACCAATTCACCTAATTTATTAATCCTTGGAGTTTGTATTTCTTGCTAGGAGCTTCTGCTTCCTAAAAGGAGGAAACTTATCAGTCATTTGACTCTTAGATTCCTCTCC
>NW_007757048.1:6726-6962 GCF_000696425.1 Galeopterus variegatus | reverse complement strand
TTATGGGGGAAGGGTAAGGAGAGAGGAGAAAAGTGATGAAAGAAAGGGGAATGAAGACTGTGTGGAAAGATTTTGTCTCTGTTCCTATGAAGATTGACCTGTAATGTTTTCTTGATTTTTCCCTGAATCCTCTTCTTTCCAGCTCTCCCCTCTATGAGCACCATCAGTGCTGACCCTCACTCAAAAATACAAAGGGCGTGGGGGTCCTTAGAGGACAGAGAAGTTCGTCTACAGAT
>NW_007757048.1:2896-3504 GCF_000696425.1 Galeopterus variegatus | reverse complement strand
CAGTTTTAAAAGAGAACGAATTAAGTGAAGACCCATTCACAACTTAACGGATTGTAGTTTTTGGTGTGTGTGTGATATGATAATACCAGCTGATGTAGTACTCATTTTTCATGCATAAATTTCTCAGTAACACACTCTGTAAGAACAGATGTAATTGACCTATTCTCTTTGTTTTCTCCAAAGTAATTTAAAATACTGTCTCCCTTCCTCTGCCTTTGAGTTTGGCTAATATCCTTATGTTAGCATGTTTCCCTCTGTGGGTTTGGTCAAAGTAAATTTATCTGCAAAATTTTGAGGAATCAGCTTCATCTCTGCTTGACAGCATGTGGTAAATGAAGGTATTTCTGGTAAGATTTATTGCATCACCTTCCAGGAAACTCCAGAGAGGACCAGATTGCGGAGAACTGTATGTTAAAGTTCGTCTCTCTGTCTCAGGGCCCAGGTGGAGGGGACAAATGGATTCCTACCTGACTGCAAAATATGATATATGATTATAAACAGAGTCTTGAATTATAGAAAATACTAGTTAGCATAATTACATTACCATATTTTTATATGGAGATTATTATTCAAATACCAAACAGGTAATCTTCCATTGGAAAAAAAAA
>NW_007757048.1:0-984 GCF_000696425.1 Galeopterus variegatus | reverse complement strand
AAAAAAAAAATGTGCAAAACGGATTCAATTGCAAATATGTGAGAATCAAAATCCTAGACAAGCTCTTGGCCCTAAAGTTGGTTCAGGTTCCATGCAAGTAGGTGCTTGGTGACTAAGGCTGTGTCTATGTGGCCATCAAATCTCATCTTGGAATCAGATGTCTTCCAACAGGCATCCTGAGCACCCACAACACTCTGTCCTGGGGAGACGAAAATACTGGGTAAATGTAGTACAGGTCTACGCAGGGAATAGCGGAGGAATTACAAACACATTGAAGTCTACTTTCAAGGCCAAATTCAGTATGGAAAGTCAGGGCCTGGATGTTAGAGCCCAGTAGAGAAACTGGCTATATTCCCGTTGAGGTCACCCCCTGGCTTCTGAGTACTTCATGTGTGCCCAGATGACTCCCTAACTTGAAGCAAACTGTGTCTGATCAGTGACTGAGTATTCCGGGCCACTTGTTAATTAATTGCCCTTTTATTTTTCTAGCTATTTTATTTGGAAGATGGTTCCATGATGGCAATTTCTTAAAGGCTACACCAGAAGCTTCATTCAGTCACCTGGGTCCTGCCTGCTCCTGTGGCCTTATCATTCCACACAGGAGTGTCTGTCATTCCCATTCCTTCATTGCCATGCAGAACACTGTGCTGGGAGGGTGCCATGCTGGGAGTGATGTTATCCTTTGTAACACTGCTATTTTTATTATAAAAGATGGAGAAATAGTAGGAGGTTAATGGCTGCTCAGAATAAAAACAAATAGTGACTCAGAACAAATATTCAGACAAGGCATTGTCTTGCTGGGGGAATGATATTCAACAGTGAAGCTTCGTGCTCAATTTCCACCTCCTTTGACTACATAAAGCAGGGGTTGTGTGTACTCAGTTACTAGCATTTTACTGCCTGGCATTGTCAAGGAACAGAACAAAAAGACTCTGCTGGAAGGATGAGAACCCTCCAAGCATTTTCACCAGGGCACTTAGATTT
>NW_007757047.1:5608-6962 GCF_000696425.1 Galeopterus variegatus | reverse complement strand
CCGGTCCCCAGTATGGGCGCGACACCGAGGGTTGCGATCCCGTTACCGGTCAGTAAAAAAGGAAAAAAACAAACAAACAAACAAAAAAAACCCCAAAACAAACAGAATATCCTTATCTGGATGACTCCTCATCAGCTGAAATGTATATATTAAAAAATCAACATCTACCTGCCCCATGCTGTCCAATAATCACAGTGACTGCTGACACTCCTGTCATGCTTGGAATCCAACAAAGCCCATTTATACATATTCTCATTTATTTCTCTCAACTATTTCATCAGTTACAGCCAGGTCAGGAATTACAATCCTGTCATATGGTTTGTAAAGAGCAAAGTTATTCCTGGTGGGTGTGCCTTTCAGTCTCTCATCTGAGTAGTGCCAAAAGGGCTCATTTATCTTCTTTAGATAAACTTAACATGGAATCCCACACCCTGCCCTGCTAATAGGAAATTCAGCCAGTCATTCCTGGGGCTCCCTTCCCAAAGCCTTGCCAAGAAAACTTACTATAACATTTGATTTGATCCTTTTAGTTCTAGCAGTTTGGGTCCATGCCTGGTGAACGGGAAATCACCACTGAGTGTGGGAAACACAGCTTTTCCCTTCTATGGTCCTATCACCAACCTGGGAACTACCCATAGAAAGATGTGGGCCCCAGGAGGTTTTGTAAGCCCAGGTCTTTATTTCCTCCAAGGTCATCCAAAATTTCTCTTCTGTTTTATCCTCAGTCACATTTTCTCTCTTTTCACCATCCAGGATACATCAATTTCCTTAGTGACCTGAACTTTAGAAACAAAACTAGGAAGAAAATATCTTGCAGACAACTCTTCTTGACAGCCTTCCACGTACTCCCTTGAGGCAATGGAGCTCAGAGTCGAATATTTGCTTAAGAATATTTACCAGAGAGAAACAGATAAGTTAATATAAAAATTCTTCTGAGGCATGGCTCACACCTACTGATTGCTTATCATCATGGGCCACAAATTATGAGAAGTACATTACATGTCTAACCTTATTCAATCCTCTCAAAATCCTAAAGAGGTTAGTCCTGTTACTGTCCCCATTCTGCAGGTGAGCAAAGTGAGGCTTACAGAGTTCATGTATCTTTTCAAGCACAGCCAGTAAGGGCCAGTATTGGGATGTGCCATGGGACTGGCCTCAGAGCTACACTCCTTTATAACTGTGTTCCTTCTATTGCATCAACCTCACCATCAGTGCCATGGCCAGTTCTCTAACCACTGGGGAGCTACTGCTGGCTCCCACCATCTCTCACTGCTTACACCCACCATCACGGAGGAGAATGAATCCTCCATCCAACTGCTGTTGGCTTCCTTTAAGATGCTGACTAAGTTGCTCT
>NW_007757047.1:0-953 GCF_000696425.1 Galeopterus variegatus | reverse complement strand
GTAAAACTAAAAAAAAAGCTTATTGGATCATGTGAAAAATTCCTATTGACTCTCCATCACAATCCCTTAACTTTTTATTTTTGTCATCAACATCTTTAAATAAAACAGATAATTCTAGTACCTTCTAACTTTAAACTTGTTTATTAAATTTCTTCCTAACTAATAAAGCAAGGGCTGAGAGAATGGCCAGGAAAGGAACCGACACTCAAGCACCTGCAGGAATAAATGGCACTGCCAGTGGGGTGTGCAGGGCTGCTCGGAGAGCCATGAGGGAAGCTCAAGAATCACCAGCCAGGACATGACTCTCATCCCAATGTTTACCAGCCAGGTGAGCTTGGATGAATTATTTATTAGCTTGGAGCCTTATTACTCGTATCTATAAAATGTTGCAAAGATGAAGTGAAAAAAGTATATGCAAAATGCTAGGAACAGTGGTTAGACAGAGAAAGTGTTAAAAAAAAATTAGCTACTAGTGTCACCACTACCACTAGCCCCACCACCAGCTCCAGCATCACCACCATCACCAGAACTACCAGCACCAACACCAGCACCACCAGCATCACCACTAGAAGCAGCACCAGCCACACTATTACCACCACCGCCATGGGCAGCAATCCCCCCAGCAGCACCACCACCCCCTCCAGCACAACTACCACCACTACCACCACTGTCACCAACACCACCAGTGCCACCAACAGCTCCAGCAGCACCAGCACCGCTACCACCCAGGAGGCCATGATGATCATGAGAACAGTGACACCCTGACAGGGACGGTGCTGCCCAAACACTTACATCCCAAGTTATCACTAGTTCAGACCGGCTTCCACCTCCTCCATTGACTTCAGAAGGAGGCACTTCTGGAACTGTGTGAGTCAGAGAAACAGAGATGAATCTGCATGTGCACTTATTATTGTTTATCTGAAAGAAGACTCAATATTGCTTAATTTTAATAT
>NW_007757046.1:6751-6962 GCF_000696425.1 Galeopterus variegatus | reverse complement strand
TGTCTTTTCCAATCTGGATGTCAATTATTTCTTTCTCTTGTCTGACTGCTCTGGTTAGTGCCTCCAGTACTGTGTTAAATAGGAGTGGTGAGAGTTGGCATCCTTGCCTTGTTTCTGTTCTTAAGAGGAAAGCTAAAAGCTTTTATAATAATATTGGAAGTGGGTTTGTCTATATGGCTTATATTATGGTAGGATACTTTCCTTCTCTAAC
>NW_007757046.1:0-1273 GCF_000696425.1 Galeopterus variegatus | reverse complement strand
AGTTCCTACTCAAGCGTTGTAGTGGGCAATCGCTTTCCAGAAGGGAAGTATTGGCTGGGAAAAAATGTTGATATTTCTTTGTCAAGAAAAATACATTTTGATCTTTTCTAAAACAAGTCAATAAGTGTGTTAGGATCTACTTGAAAAATTTCCCTAGAAGCCATGTCAGAATAACCATGAGAGCCTAATGGTTTTTCCTTATAGTATTAAATTGAGGAGGGCTCAGTGCTTGAGAGAGTGAATATTTATTTTAAAAGAGATGAATGGTCTCCTCAAAGTTGTTAGGTTTTCATAAAGTGGAGGGGTTGCATGCATAAATGTATTAATTAATCATCTTTTTCCTTCCTCTTGCATCTGCTGGCTGCCAACTGTCACTCAGCCCAGTTGCTCTCTCTCCGGGTAACATGCTCTCAGATGCCATGTGCACACACATTCGCCATCTCCAAGCACCAAGGTGCCTTTTTTATTCATTAACCAATATTTATTGAGAACCTTCTATGTTCTATAGGCATGTGCCAGATGCTAAGGACACAGAAACAAAAACAAAACTGCCCCCACACTTAACTCACATCTATTTATAAGTCTGTGGAAAAGAGGGACTTATATGTGAATAATTTCCATGTGATGTGGCACACTCTTGGTCTGTAAAACTTGCTTTGGGAACTTAGAGGAGGGCATGCTTAGAACTTCCTTAGCTGGCTCTTCCTTTCTGTAAAAATAGGCAGTCTTACATTTTGTCCTTCTGGTATGTGATGTTTTTCCAAACATATACATATGTGTTTCAAGCAAATCGATTTTGGTTATTTAGGCACAGAATATAAAATTGGCCTGTCTTAGTGTGACATTTCTGGAATGGAGGGAGTGATGTGGGTGGCTTAAGCCTGGACACACAGGGCCAGCGTGCTCCTGCTTAGAAGCCAGCACCGCTGCAGGCGTGGCAGGCGTGCCCCCTCCTTGACCCCTCCCCCTTCCTGGGATTCTCACAGGTGCCATTTTCAGGGAAAACCTTTGTGATTTAGAGAGGCTGTAAGTACACAAAAGCAGCACAATTATAAATACAGGTTTGGGCAATGTTCAGCCTTGTGAAGGGAAACCTCTTTTTCTACATTTCTTGAGGAAAACCTAGCTTGAGGTATAGACAGTTGGTAATGACGTCACATTTGCATAGACTGAAGAAAATCAAATTGTAGAGTTGAAGGGCCCTTGAAAATCACCAGATTCTAGTCTAAGGCACTTAGCAACTGAGGCAGGCAATGGTTTTTCAGGGCCACAC
>NW_007757045.1:5971-6962 GCF_000696425.1 Galeopterus variegatus | reverse complement strand
TATCATATATTCATTTTAATAATTTTAACTCTAGTAAACTTAATTTCTAGTGAAAACCTAGGAAGTAAGCAATTTTAAACTATTTTATATCAATATTTGTAGTTAAAAACCATTTCTAATTCCTGAAAAGACCTATTTTCTCAATACTTTCTTTAATAGATCCAAATATATTTAGCTTTTTAAATATTGCATAAAAACAAAATGCCAACACATTTAAATTTAAACTTACGTATAATAATTGATGTCTTAGAATTTTAATTTATTTAGAAATGGCTATTACTTAATTTAACATCATATGACTTTATTTTAAATATTAAAATACTCTAATACTTCAAACTACTGAAAATAATTTTTGAAACTATGACAATTTTATTTTTGTGTTTAACCCATTCACATTTGTCTAATTTACTCATACCAGGCTAAAACTTTGTCAACCTGTATTGACTAAGGCCTTTGAGGTATTAGACATAGGTACCCTTTCTCTAGCCATCCTGGGTCCCAAGACCCAGGTGGCATCTAGGATGGCCATGTGGAGCTCAAGAGAGAGAACAGATCTACAAAGATAATGTCTGAAGGATATTGTTCCTCCCAGAGTGGCCAGGAGGCAAAGCTGGGACAGAGAGGATGAGACCATGTTGGGTTTTGTCCTGCAGCTGGTGGTCTATGTGATGTGGACACATATGTCCCCAGGGCTCATCATAGCCACCTGTCTAGACCTCAGACTTCAGAGGCTTAAAACCAGAAACAAGCTAACAACAAGATATGTGCAAGGCTTTGAGGAAGCCCAGCAGCCCATCCTCTCACAGCATTTAGTTGACAAACAAATTAAAAAATATCAAACATATCACAAAAGGAACAATTTTGTGACCTTAAAACATCAGAGATGGTATAGATTCGTTTTGACCAATAAACGTAGGCAAAAATGTCTAAATTAAATCCTGAAAACATCTCTATTTTATTTTACTAAAAATTAAAAAACAAAGGGGCCGGC
>NW_007757045.1:0-1114 GCF_000696425.1 Galeopterus variegatus | reverse complement strand
CCCAAAACCCTGTTCAATCTCATGGATTTGTGGCCATGACCTCTTCTATTAGGGAGAAAATTGATCCAATAAAACTGTTTTCCTGACTTAATGGGTATTCTTTTGAGGATAAAAGAACACTTCAAGAGAAAAGCATCTTAACACAAAGCAAACCTTAATAATGGTGGGATTTTAGACATGAGAGGCAGAGATGTTTAGGGGTGATTGGGTCTTCCTGGTGACACAGGTCAGATCTACTACCTTCCCACCAAGCTGACTCTCTCCCAGCACAGGGTCTTTGCACCTGCTGTTCCCTTAGCCAGGACTTTGCCTCCTACCCCCAATCCTTTGCCTAGTTAGTGCCTACTCATCCTTTAGGTCTCAACTGAAGCATTGCTTTTGAGGGAAGCCTTTGCTGACCTCTCTGACTAGGTCAGATTCCCTTAACATAGCTCTAAAGGCACCAGGACCACTCCTCAGCACTTGTTACAGTTTCCATTTTTCATATGTGTATGTGGTTATTTGATTATTGACCAACTCCCCCACCAGATACCAAGTTTCTTGAGGGCAGCAGTGATGCTTGCTCATGGTCACTTGTATCTGCAGCACGTGGCACCTTACTTGGTTCCTGGTGGGCCCCCAATACAGTAGTCCCCCCATATCCACAGTTTTATTTTCTGTAGTTTCAGTTATTCATGGTCTCAGCTACCTGTGGTCAACTGCAGTCCAAAAATGCTAAATGAAAAGTTCCAGTAATAAACAATTCAAAAATTTTAAATTGCACATCATTCTGAGTAGCATCATGAAATCTTGCACTGACCCACTCCATCCAGTCCGGGATGTGAAGTAATTTTTGTCTAGAATGCCCACACTATAGACTCTCTCTGTCCATTCATCACTTAGTAGCCCATGGTTATCAGATAGAGAAAACATGGTATATGAGAGTACTTCAAAAAGTTCACGGAAAAAATGGAACTAAAAGGGAATACAAATCTTTCCATGAACTTTTTGAAGACCCCTCATATATTGGGTTCAGTACCATCCATGGTTTCAGGCATCCACAGGGGGTCTTGGAACGTATCCCTTGTGGATAAGGGGGGCTACCATAAATAACCGTTGACCGAATGAACTGGGA
>NW_007757044.1:5668-6963 GCF_000696425.1 Galeopterus variegatus | reverse complement strand
GGGGGGATACAAACAGAATTAACTCAGAAAAATCACTCTTGCAAGAATAATCATAAGCAAAGGTATCTATAGTCTTAATTTTCCTGATAAGAACATAATATAACCTAGTCGTTCTTAAGTAAAACTTAGAGAATAAATAAATCACAGCTCTATTTGCCTTACTGCTCTGATATGTAATAAACAGGAATGGTCAAGGAAGGTTCTTCTTTTCTATAATTTCCTTGCTATGAAATCAGTACTGTCAGGTGTTGACTACCCATGTGTAAATCCTGAACTTTAAAATGGAATGCCCCTGATAACAAGATGTTAACACAACCAGTAACAGACCCCTGGATATAACTATCTATAAATATAACAAACACGATGCAGGAGGTGATGGTCTGCTTCTAGCATCATTACTAGCAAAAATGGCCATATGAGTTCACCATTGGAAATGGATTCAGAACTATAGCCTAAAATTGTTGCAATTCAAAATAGAATCACGAGCACTATGATTTAATATTTGGGTGGCAAGGAGACTCAAGTTTATAAAATTAAAATTAAACAGTCACATTTCATGTAAGCAGTCAGGGTTAATTCAGATCGTTTTCTCGGCTCTTGCGATCCCTGATTTCAAGCACGGCAAAGCTGGGGCTGTAATTAGGGAATGGGTAGTATTCACTGCTCACCAGTTGTGTGTAAGCTTTAAACTAATAACTCAGCAATTACGAGAAAAATGAGCAGTAATTACACCCATTTTACTCGCGGCTAGACAGATGGAACATTTTCTCCTCGTTATTGGCAAACTGTCACCACATTTATTTCATTTTTACTGTTTACTATGTGTTGTACTTTGATTAAGAGTAATTATAGGCTAGGGAAATATGAGAAACATGATTATTGGGTATTTTTTAAAAATAGAAGGAGGCCCGTCTCCCTATTCTATATTGATAGAATTCTCATTTTAGATCCTATTAAAATAATATCAGCATTCTCAAGATATTTTGAGGCAGCTTTCATTTTTGTGACAGCTTTTCAGCAGGGGATTTCCACATTTACTAATTATTTAAATCATCATCGATCCTGTAAATATCCTGTATTCATTTTTTACTGCAGCCTTCGTAGTCCTCACACTCATTCATTTCGCATCCAATGATGGAGCAAAGCAGAAATTCACCAGTGCTTGGAATAAACTCGATCTTGCAAAAACATGTTATTGCTACAGTTTCCATGGCTTTTAGAAATAGAAGCCTATTTTCTTCCCACCACTGTAAAATAATTTAATATATGTAGAACGATGACATTGAGAGTTTCTT
>NW_007757044.1:0-217 GCF_000696425.1 Galeopterus variegatus | reverse complement strand
CAGCCCGAGCCAACTAATACCTGCTCCATTCTGCCCATGTCTGCTCAATTGAGACTATCAGGCTCAGTGCACATACGAATCACTGTGGACCTTGTTAACACTCCCAGTTTCCCAAGCCCCAGAGATTCTTTTTTTTTTTATTTTTTTTTTATTTTATTTTTTTTATAATTTTTTATTTTGTCAATATACAATGTATATGATTATTATGGCCCACCAC
>NW_007757043.1:6175-6963 GCF_000696425.1 Galeopterus variegatus | reverse complement strand
ATGGCATTTAGTGGCCTTTGCATTTCCAGTGCATTTTAGAATTCTTGGAATAAAGCACACACAAAGAAATATTTGTTAAATGAATTAATGAGTGGATTACACCAGAAAGATAATCATCTGACACCTTCCAGAGTAGCTATGCTGTGAAAGGATTTTATACATGGCTAATAGACATGGAATTCAGATCTACAGCATGAACCTTGGAACAAATGTGAGTAAATTGTAGAGGGGTTTGGTAGCAGTGGTTGTCTACTGGTAGCAACATTTTAGAACTAAAAAAGCACTATTGGCAGGATACAAGTTGTGGCAACTTGAGTCATGGGGTGGATCCCTCACAAATGGTTTAATGTTCTCCCTAGGTGTGGGGAGTAATGAGACAGTTCTCACTCTATTAGTTCCCATGAGAGCTGGTTGTTTAAAAGACCCTGGCACCTCCCCTCTCTCTTGCTCCCTCTGGCTATGTGATCTGCTTGTACCTGCTGGCTGCCTGCTGCTTTCCACCATGAGTAGAAGCAGCCTGAGGCCCACACCAGATGCAACTGTCTCAGAATTGTAAGCCAAATAAACCTCTGTTCTATATAAATTACCCAGTCTCAGGTGTCCTGTTATAGCAATACAAAACTGACTAATACACAAGTTAAGAAAATTCCCTGCTATTTTTGTTGTGAAGGTTTTCCCTCTACATACCCACCTTTAGTTGTTGATTAGGAGAAGTCTATGGCTCTTCTCCACCCCGCTTTCCCATCACCACTCCTGGTTCCCTTTCCCAATATGGAGAAGTGTGAGTA
>NW_007757043.1:0-610 GCF_000696425.1 Galeopterus variegatus | reverse complement strand
AAGCAGCCATAGACAGTGTGTAAACAAATGGGCACAACAGTGTTCCAATAAAACTTTATCTACAAAAACCGGCAGCAAGTGTGCAGAATTTGGTCTATGGGCAGTGGATTGCTGAACACTGACATTTAAAGGTAGGTGGAATGTGAGGCACGCATGTATTGCTTCTTCAAAAAGAAGGTCTTCCCCACCTGATGTCAAATGAAACAGTTACATTGAGGCAAATATAAATTATTTCTCTGCCTTTGTCAGGAGGAATAATTTCATGGATACAGTGGCCAGAGCCATTTTCTCTGAATAGATTGATTGTATGTCCCTGGTTTGCTTGGGGCAGGCCAAGTTATACCCATGGCTCAGCAGTATAACTAATAGTGCTCCCTTTCACTCTCAGAAGTTTCCCTGTTCAGAAGATACATTATATATGGTCATCCTATTTTAAACTTAGAAAGGGGTTCATTTTAGAACTTCTGCACAAGGGACAAGCAAGGAGCCTAATCTTTTGCAGATGGCATGATGGGCTGGGACAAGCCATGGGTGCAGAACCGCTGTCTAGGGTGGAGTCCCAGGTCTGCTCCTTGTTAGTGGGGTGGCCTTGGGCTAATTGCTCAGCCTC
>NW_007757042.1:5050-6963 GCF_000696425.1 Galeopterus variegatus | reverse complement strand
AATACAGCTCATGCAGTTCTTCACAGGTCGGCAAGCAACAGCAAATGACAGAATAGTGTGGTATTTTCACATCCCATCTGCTGATTAGCCTATGGAGCAAGGCTCCCTAACGCCTTATAGACTCCTAAGTCCAGTTGGTTATTATTCTGTGTGTCGTGGGGCTCAGCCAAGTTTCTTCGGATAGTTCTGGAGCAGAGAGACTTCTCCCCCACAACCGTGTTCTTGTCTCATCCTTGCGCTTAGGTGGTCACCATTTTCACTTACTGGGGAAAAGAAAAAGAGAAAGAAAGCAGGTGTGAGACTAGGTTTTGGCGTGGATTTATGACTCCCCCCATGAGGGGGAGTACAAGTTCATTATTTCTCCCAGTAACTTTTGCCTGGAAAATGTGCAGGTAGAAATAGGGTACATTAGGCCTGGAATTCTTCTGCAATCACCAGCACAGCATATGTTTCTCTGGTGGATCCACACATTAACTATACCAGTGTTCATCATGATCAAGTCCTGACTACATCACAGCACTGTGCTAGGGACTCAGAGGGAAGCAACACAGACAAGACACACTCCTGCCCTTCAGTGCACAAGGCTCAGGGGTTGTGCTGGGGTATATGAGGCATGAACCCACAAGGAACAACTCGAACATGGTCGTGAACCCCTGAATGCTATGCTCACTTCCAAACTATCTCTGGGGCCGGGCAGTAAAATACGTCCAGCAAATATTTAACCTAAAATGGTAACCATTTAAAGTCAGAGCCAGCTCACTCTACCTGTGACAGTTGTACCATGATATATATAAGGAAGGGCACCAAGTTCGACAGACACTCTGGGTCAAATCTATNCTGCCTGAGTAATTTGCTTTCTAAAGATCCAAGAGAAGCCCACGGGCATCAGTGATTTATAGCCGACAGTTCTACAGCGGACTTTCCAGCACTTGAGTGACTCTTGCTAATTCTAAATCCAAGCGGTTATCTTATCGTCTCATGTATCACATGGCTCTGGTGCTGCAACGGAGTCCATGCTGCCCCCTGCTTCTGCCGCATTTGGAAGGTGTGGGGGAGGAACACGGGACTGGTTTCATTAGAAAAGGAGCCCTGCCTTAGGATGAGGCCCCTGGCTTCTCTCTCAACTACACAGAAAGAAAGCAACAGATGCCTGAGGCCCCAGCCATGGTCCTTGGGGGTCAGAACCAGAAGCTGTGCCCCCATCAAGCCTTTCCCCTCAGCATCTTCCTTGGTAGCATTTTTAAATAAACACATACAGTAGCTGTTATAAATTGAATTGTGCTCCCCTAAAATTCCTGTGCTGAAGTCCTAACTGCCAGTACCTTGATGGAGATAGGGTCTTTATAGAGGTAATGAGGTTAAAATGAGGTCATTGGTCGGGCCCTAATTCAATATGACTGGTGTCCTTATAAAAAGTGGAATGTTAGACATAGACCTGTACAGAGGGATGTGTATGTGAAGACATAGGGAGAAGAGGGGCATCTATAAGCCAAGGAGAGAGGCCTGGAGCAGATCCGTCCCTCACGGCCCTGCCTACCCCTTGATCTCAGACTTTAAGCTTCCAGAATAGTGAGGAAAGAAATTTCTGTTATTTAAGCCACCCGGTCTTTGGTACTTTGTTATGGCATCCCAAGGAAACTAATACAGTAGCCATCACTGGGATTTAGAAATTTTTTAAAAACAAGAGTCCATATTTGCATTTTATTATATTTACTCCTATTCCCTATTAGGGGTTACTTCAAAAGCAAAAATCACTTGGGAGTTCAGAGGCTGTAACCTGTCAAAGACTGAAAGTGAAGAAGAAAACTTCTACCCCATACTTGTTGATACTTTGTTAAAGTTCCTGCCTAAGCAGTAGAAAGAGGCATTTTCTGTGCTGAATCCCCGAACTGCCAAAGGCGCCTTTTCAAAGA
>NW_007757042.1:0-803 GCF_000696425.1 Galeopterus variegatus | reverse complement strand
TGAATGGAATAAAATCACACTGCTCTGGAACTTCATAGCTGAAAGAAATCTTACAGAAGCTCAGGTCCAAATTTCCTACCTTTGCACAGTCATGTGTCACTTAACCACAGGGATACGTTCTGAGAATTGCATCATTAGGTAATTTCACTGCTGTGCAAACATCATAGAGTTACACAAACCTAGATGGTATAGTCTACACACATCTATGGCTCCTAGGCTGCAAACCTCTACAGCATGTTACCGTACTGAATACGGTAGGAACTGCAACACAACAGTGTTTTTGTACCTAAACATAGAAAAGGTACAGTAAAAATGCAGTATTACCATCTTATGGGACCACTGTTGTATATGTCGTTGACTGAAAGGTGTTATGGGGTGTATGAGTAAATTTGGACTCAGAATCACAGGTGAGATTACTCTTTTCCAAGGACCAGGGACGACAGGGCTTCAACCGAGGTGCCTTGAGGCAGAAGGTAGGCCTTTTGCAGTGCTTGAAGAATATGTGCAATTTGGATGAAGATGACCATTTGTGCCCTATCGGTTGGATTCCAGGGTCTTGGCAGCACATGGAATGCCAGGCCTCCTGGTAGCTTTCAACACCCCATCAGAGCACTCTGTCCCAACCAGCAGGTAGGTGACTGATGCGACCAGACCCAGGAAAAACGTCTCATGGGATGGATTTAAGATTATGGCCTCTCATTTCAAAACTGTTAGTGCAGCAGCAATATTTTAACATAGTTCCCTGCCTGAGTAATTTGCTTTCTAAAGATCCAAGAGAAGCCCACGGGCATCAGTGATTTATA
>NW_007757041.1:6114-6963 GCF_000696425.1 Galeopterus variegatus | reverse complement strand
AGATCGATTCGCTTGGTCTGATTAGTTTTCTTTGATCAATTAGTCATGTCTGATTAGTAATTCTACATCGATTATCTTGGTCTGATCATTTTTCCTTAATTGATGAGCTTGGACTTTTTAGTTTACCTAGATGGATTAGCTTGGTCTGATTACATATCCTAGATCGATTAGCTTGGTCTGAGTATTTCTCCTAGATTGATTAGCTTGGTGTGATGAGTTTTCTTAGATCGATGAGCTCGGTTAGATGAGTTTACTCAGATCGATGATCTCGCTCTGATGAATTTACTTAGATCAATGTGCTTGGTCTGATGAGTTTACTTAGATCGATGAGATCGGTCATTTGAGTTTTCTTTGATCGTTGTGCTTGGTATGATGAGTTTACTTAGAAGGATGTGCTTGGTCTGATGCATTTAGTTAGATCATTGAGGTTGGTCTGATGAGTTAACTAAGATCGATGAGCTTGGTCTGATGAGTTTACTTAGATCGATGAGCTCGGCCTGATGAGTTTACATAGATCGATCATCTTGGTCTGATGAGTTTACTTAGATCGATGATCTCGGTCTGATGNTGGTCTGATGCATTTAGTTAGATCGTTGAGGTTGGTCTGATGAGTTAACTAAGACCGATGACCTTGGTGTGATGAGTTTACTTAGATAGATGAGCTTCGTGTGATGTGTTTACTTTGATCAATGAGTTTGGTCTGATGAGTTTATTTAGATCGATTAGCTTGGTCTCATGAGTTTACTTCGATCGATGTGTTTGGTCATATGAGTTTACTTAGATCAATGAGCTTGGTCAGCTGAGTTTACTTAGATCGATGAGCTTGCTCTGATGAGTTTATTTAGATCG
>NW_007757041.1:0-202 GCF_000696425.1 Galeopterus variegatus | reverse complement strand
TGATGCATTTAGTTAGATCGTTGAGGTTGGTCTGATGAGTTAACTAAGACCGATGACCTTGATGTGATGAGTTAACTTAGATCGATGAGGTTGGTCTGATGAGCATACGTAAATGGATGAGCTTTGTGTGATGAGTTAACCTTGAATGATGAGCTTGGTCTGATGAGGTTACTTAGATAGATGAGCTTCGTGTGATGTGTTT
>NW_007757040.1:5814-6964 GCF_000696425.1 Galeopterus variegatus | reverse complement strand
AGCAACATTATTCACATTAGCTAAAAGGTGGAAACAACCCGGGTGTCCATGGACAGATAAACAGATAAACAAAATGTGGTATATACAGACGATGAAATATTATTCAGCCAGGCCGGCCCGGTGGTGCACTGGAGAGTGTGCTGCTTGGGAGCACGGCGGTGCGCCCGCCGAGGGTTCGGATCCCATGTGGAGACCGGTTCCCGCTCACTGACTGAGCGCAGGACGGGCGCAACAAGGAGGGTTGCGATCCCGTTACCGGTCCCCGGTACGGGCGCGACACCGATGGTTGCGATCCCGTTACGTCAGTAAAAAAAAAAAAGACAAAAAGGAAAAAAAAAAAAAAAAAAAGAAATATTATTCAGCCATAAGAAAGAACAAAGTTCTGATACATGCTACAATACAGATGCACCTTGAAATCATTACACTAAGTGAAATAAGCCAGACACAAAAAGTAAATATTGTATGATTTCACTTACATGAAATATTTAGAATGGGCAAATTCATAGGGGCAAAAGTGTGCATTATGTCCTGTTTCAAGAATTTTCAACTTTTAGGCATTAGGTTTACTAAACACCACATCTGCCTATTTACTCAAATTATTTCCTTTGCTTACAGCTTTTTGTGGTACCCAATTTTCCTGATAGCTTATATACATTATTACCTGAATTTCATTAAAACCACAAGCAGTCACTTAAATGTCAAAATTATTTTTTTCTTTACAGTAATTTTAATTTAGATTTGCTTGTGTTTTGTCCTTGCTTATGTTTTGAGAGGTCCAGTTACCTGCCAAAGCCTGAAAGTACAGAATATTTATTCTTATCAATGTCTTTTCTACACCAGCATTCAGAATTACTAGTTGTCATTTCCCTGGTGACAGTTTTATTTACATCTTTTCTAACCTCTTGGTCAGAAGTTATTACCTTGGTGTAGTATATTAGGATAACTTCCTCTATGAATGAGACTACCCTTTATTTTTCCTTTTCATCCCACCCTAGTACAGTGAGGTCTGAAAAAATACTCTTGCCCAGGCGCACAGTTTTCTCAGTACCTGGTTACCATTTCTACTATCTAGTAATCATTCTTTTGCTTAAAGTACAAATTCCAGAGTATATTGAGATTAACATTCCCTGGTTGTACTTTGTCAATAGTT
>NW_007757040.1:0-624 GCF_000696425.1 Galeopterus variegatus | reverse complement strand
TTGTCTTTTTTTTTTGTGACCGGTAAGGGGATTGCAACCCTTGGCTTGGTGTCGCCCGCACCGAGCTCAACCAGTGAACACACTGGCCATCCCTATATAGGATCCGAACCCGCGGAGGGAGCGCTGCTGTGCTCCCAGCGCCACACTCTCCCGAGTGCGCCACGGGGTCGGCCCTTACTGTTAATTACCTTCTTTTTTTCCACCTTTATTGAGAGATAAAGTATACTCACATGCACACATTTAAGGTGTACAACTTTGTCAGTTTTGAAACATGTATACACCCATGAAATCATCACAGAAGTCAAGGTAGCGATCACATCCATCACCTCTAAAAGTTGCCTTGTGCCCCTTCTGTGGATAAATGGCTGGCTGAACGGATGGATGAACGGATGATTGGAAGGATCTTTCACATGCTGCAGATTCTGCTCATCGCTTTGGATGCATCCCCCGGCTGCCCTCTAAAACAGATGTAACAGAGACAGTTTGTGTATCAGCTGACTCTAAGGGCCCCTTCTGGTGCCTGAGGAGCCTACAGACCCTGGTTGTTGAGAAATGACAGGCATGCCCCTCTTTGTGTCTTGGATAGAAGCTCCTGAATGCACCACTATGGCCAACTAAAAACAG
>NW_007757039.1:6082-6964 GCF_000696425.1 Galeopterus variegatus | reverse complement strand
AGGTGATTTAAAGAAGGCTATGGATGTGGGGTATGGTTATGGTTGGAGGGGCTAAAGAAAATAATAATAATAATAATTTTTATGTAAGAAAGCCTCTGGTACAGTGTATTTTTGTCGTAGAGTAAAATGACTGGCTATTTAAAAAACAAAAGTATAGAACAAAAACAGAATGTCTGAGTAAGTCTTAATAATGGTTTAGGTAAATAAGTTTGTTAAAAAGGTTTTACAGTGGAGAGAGAGAGAGAGAGAGAGAGAGAGAGAGAGAGAGAGAGAGAGAGACCGAGAGAGAGAGAGAGAGAGAGAGAGAGAGAGAGAGACCCTTGAGTGCTCTTACTACAAAATCATAAAAGGTTTTGCTTTGTCTTTTAGATAACTGGCCTAGGGATCTTATTTCATGTTTTATCGGGATACGTTCTTGTGCTCTTTGCCTTTCAAACCCTTTGTCAATTTGGTTTTATTTTCTGCAGTAATTTATGATTTTATTCAATTAAATGTTCTAACCCTTTTGTTATTTAACACAGCTTTCCAACATTAAATTCTGAAACTTTAAAATAACTTTGGGAAATTCCAAGGGCCCTGGAGTTTCTCAAAGGATATCTAAAAGATGTATCAAAACTAATTGGCTTATTTAATAAATTTGACTATGTGGGAAAGCATTATTAATACTGAAGGTGTTATGGATATATGTTCCAACATTTTGTAAGGTTATTAAATATCTGTTTTAATATATATGTTACCAGTTTTAAATATTTTATAAAAAAAAAAAACTTTAAATAGGTACAGTTTCCTGACAAACTTTAAGTTTACAGCTTTAAACTGAAGTTCCAAAATTTTAATAAAAAAACTAATGGGTTTGATACATCTTTTAGATATCCTTTGAGA
>NW_007757039.1:0-5223 GCF_000696425.1 Galeopterus variegatus | reverse complement strand
GCTTGTGGGCTTGCTTCTTTTGCTTTCTTTGGGTCCTTTTCTGTTCAACAAACTTATGGCATTCATTAAAGAGCAAGTTGAGGCTATTCAGGCAAGGCCTATACAGGTCCATTATCGACGCCTTGAGATGCAAGAACTAAGTGGTGCCTATATACCACTACTTTCACCTTAACAAATGCTGCCTCTGTGAGCTGAACTGGATAGCCAGAGACAGGTAAGAGGGTAACATCCCCACACCACCTAAGACAGGAGGGCCGCCTCTGCTGCAGCCTAATCCTATGACGGGTACCATGTGTGGGATAGATTGGCCCAACCTAAGACAGGCACAGTTCCCGAGAGGTTCTCTTGGCTCGAAAAAATTAAAAAGGGGGACCTGTCCGGAGCCATTGGAGCCTGGCTGACTGCCTGTCCGGAGCCAAAAGAGCCCACCCAGCTATTGCCTCGAGGCCTCAGAGCCTTGTTTGTTGTTATCTTCTGTCCCTCCCCCTCCTGTGCACTATGGGTGTAGGTAACTTTGAAAATTCCCATAGATAATGGAAATTTTCCATTTACCGGAACAACCCGCCCTGCAGTTTTCTCAGTAAACCATCTGCTGCTCATTTTCTTATCTGCTGATTCCCTCCTCCTGTCTATATAAACTGTGACCTTCTGGCTAATAAACGAGACTTGATCAGAATACTGTCTGGTCTCCATTTCTCACGTCTCTTGTCCCATCCAATTCCCACTCCCCCCTCCAGGGTCTGTGTTGAATATCCCATGGGTCGGGACTGTGATCTGAGAAAATTCATGGATTAATTCCCATTTCTTAGAATTTGCTGAGAGTCGATTTGTGACCGAATACGTGGTCTATCCTGGAGAACGTTCCATGTGCCGATGAGAGGAGAGGACCAAATATTCCAAGATTGTCAGATGGAATGTTCTGTAGATATCAGCCAAGTCAGATGGGTCTAAAGTAGCACCTAGATCTCATGTCAGTCTATTGATTTTTTCACCTAGATGATGATGATCTGTCCAATGTTGGGAGTGGGATGAATAGGACCCTAGAGGTACAGGTGATCAGAGGAAAAACATCCTATCAAAGTAAAAAGCTTCTTCTGCACAGGAAAAGAAACAGGGACCAGGGCAAAACCACAACCAACAGAGTGGGAGAAAATATTTGCGACATACACATCTGACAAAGGATTCCTATCCGGAATATACAAGGAACTCACAGTCAAAAAACAGATGGCCCAAGTAAAAAATGGGCAAAGGAGCAGAACAGGCATCTCTCAAGGGAAGAGATAAAAATGGCCAGCAGACACATGCAAGAAAGGGCACAACATCCACACCCCTCAGGGTTCGGGAAGTGCAAATGAAAACCACTACGAGATAACATCTCACTCCAGTTCGCGAGGCTAATATCCAGAAAACCGAGAACAATCAATGCTGGCAAGGGGGCAGAGAAACAAGAATTCTTGTAGACCGTCGGAAAAAGGCAGAAAGTTTCCTCAAACGATTTCTTTCTTTCTTTCTTTCCCCCTTTTTGTCTTTTTTTTTGACTGTCTACGGGATCGCAACCCTCGGTGTCGCGCCCGCACTGCGCTCAGCCAGAAACTATAGAGCGGACCGGTCTCTATATGGGATCCGAACCCTCGGCGGGAGCACCACCACACTCACAAGCACCACACTCTCCCAAGTGTGCCCCTGGGCCGGCCCCTCAAATGATTTCTGATAGGCCTACCATACGACCTGGCTATTCCACTGCTGTGAATATAGCCAGGGAATGGAAATCATCAGGTCGAAGGGTTACCTGTGCTCCCATATTTATCGCAGGACCATTTACAGTAGAAAGAGTCAGGCACAGAAAGAGAAGCACCACACGTCTTCACTCACTTATCCGTGACAGCTAAAAACAACCAACCAACCAAAGTAATAAACAGTGGGGGGGGGGAATGTGAAACAATCACAATTCCTTGAACTCTTTAAGACAAGCCAACAGATAGGACATAGATGGGGGAGGGCTAGAGGGAGGGAGGGAGGGGGGAAGCGGAACCGGTAAAGGGACACGGAAAGCAACTACACCGTATAGCGATAGATCGAATTATTATTTTTTTGTCCTTTTTGAGACAGGCCGCACTGCACTCAGCCAGTGAGTGCTGTGAGCACACCAGTCATCCCTGTATAGGATCCAAACCCATGGCGGGAGCGCTGCCACACTCCCAGTGCCACACCTTCCCGAGTGCACCACGGGCTCGGCCCTATAGATAGAATTTTTTAAAAATTAAAATAAGTAAAACGAAAAGCAGGGTGGGTGGATGAGTCGAAAGCCTTCCCCCCAGCTCTCACTTCGATGAATCCAACCAAACAGATGTCACCGACACCCTGCTCAGTAGTCATTTTTCGGGGACGAGGGCGACTATGGGTACAGAATGAGCCTCCATGCACAGGGGCTGTGTGGGGGCTGTTTCCACCCCTCCTGGTGTGTGGGTCGGGTCCATCTCTGCATCCGTGAAATCTGCCCATCCATCCGGACACTTGACGTTTATCTCGTGTCATCTCAATCAACACCGTCACAGTGGTAGGGTGGCCCCCCCGAATCCAATACCACCCACCCAATTGACACAGGTTCCAGACGCACGTGTTCACTTTTTTGTTTTATGGACATCTGTCAGGTTTATTTGACGTCTGTACACATCCCATCCGAGGGAAACCGCCCTCCGTTCCCACCCAGAAAGAAAAACACACCAAGCCAAGGTGTACACGGGGGTGAAGGGCCCCTGGCGACCATCAGCCCCAAGCAGGAGAGGGCCGGACCAGAGCATCAGGGGGGGCCAGGGCACTCCAGCGAGCATGCGTCATTTTGGTACCGGCAGCACAGCGGCCACCCCTTTCTCAGGAGCAGGGATGCACGGTCAGCCTCAACCTCTCTGGTGGACAATGGTCAGAGTGACAATGATGGCAAAGTGCCCTGAGGAAGAAAGATCAGAGGAGAGGAAGTATTCAGATTCAGAGTTTCAGACAGAGGGTACAACGTGGGTCCGGGGCCTTCAGTGTACCCAGCAGAATGGGAGAAACTATGAGAGCAGTGATAGGGCGCCCCCCCCCACACTTCCCTAACATACACACTTCGCTTCCATGAAACCAGTCACCATGTGACATGGTAGATTGATGAAGTTCAAATTGCTTAGAAGACGGTGTCGTTTGAAAATCCCCCTCGGCTCTTCAGCGCCTCCCAGGCCCCAGAAGGAAGTTAAAAGATAAATATCAGCCCGCCCTCAGAGAAGTTTGAATTTTGTTTGCTATCCCCCACCCCTCCAAGCTGCCCCCGAGCAATTGACTGGCTCGTTCCAGTTTCCATCAGCAGGTCACGCTAGGCCTCCCCAAAGCCCCTCCTCACGCCAGGAGGGCACGCGCGTATGCGTGTGACTATCCAATAACGATAAGCATGTGACTACTTGGTAGTTTTAAATGTGTGAGCAGTGTGAAAGCGTACCTTTGAAGGAGACCCCTAAACTTCGGGTCAGGGCCGTAGTCTTCCAAGACTTTATTGGAGGGACAGTCGCCAACACGCTTACAAATTCTCAACTCAGGCATTCCGGTTCTCATTCCATGTGGCAGCCTCTCAGCAGAGCCAAGCAACATCGTGACCTGAACAAAACTAGGAAAGGGAGGAGTCTGAGTGAGCATCGCGCCGTTCGAGAAAATGTTTTCAAGGAAGCAGTGTCACCCCATCTCAGGCACGTCCATCGAATGTTGATCCACAACACGTGATGGGCAAGCAAAGTAAGCCGTACAGCCAGAGCGACAAGAAAAGAAAAGACGGCCAGCCCATGGCTCACTTGGGAGAGTGCGGTGCTGATAACACCAAGGCCCCGGGTTTGGATCCCATATTGGGATGGCCGGTTCACTCACTGGCTGAGCGTGGCGCTGACAACATCGAGCCAAGGGTTAAGATACCCTTACCGGTCATCTTTTTTTTAAAAAAAACTTTTTTTAATTAAAAAAAGAAAAGAAAAGAAGGGCTGAGCCCGTGGTGCACTCGCGAGAGTGCAGCACTGGGAGTGCGGCAGCGCTCCAGCCGTGGGTTCGGATCCCGTGTAGAGATGACCCATTCAGTCACAGTGCTCACTGGCTGAGCGCGGTGAGACAGGTCTCAAAAAGGACAAAAAAAAAAAAAAGAGGAAAAGAAAAAAGAAAAAGAACAGCAACAGCAGCAGCGGCAAGAGCAACGGCAACAGCAGTGACAACAAAAAACAAGAACCAACCAAAAAGAAGCAGAAAATGGCGAGCCCTCTGTGGGCCCCTGGGGATCCCGGCTCCATGCCTCAGGGTCCCTCCCAGAGGGTTTGGGTGGCAGTGCGGCCGGACAGCTGGTCAACCCAGACGCCATCCACTCCCCCACTCCAGCACCCCTCCAGTCCATCCAGCTGGTCGTCCTCCATCTCAAAGAAAAGAGGAGGAGGGGGAGTGGTGCATGGGCGTGAAACAAGGGGACCCCCGCACAGACGGGACGATGAGACCAACGGCTGTGCACCAGGCCGCTGGTGCCACCGTGCCTGGGGGACAATCCCCCCCATAACTCCCCCAGGCAGGGTGGGGGAGAGGAGGCGGGAAGTCGGAAGGGGTGCTCGCTCCCCCCCCCCACAGTCCACCCCAACTCCCGCAAAAAGCTCACATGGGATGGGTCGCGCGCAAGACCCGCCAGCCACCCCGGTGGGGCACGGGGGCTGGAAGTCGGGCCGTGGGTGGAGGGAAAGGATGGAAATGCAGGAAGAGAGCGAGGAGAGGCACGGAGCCTCTCCGACCGACCCAGCCCTTAGAGCCAATCCTGATCCCAAAGTTACAGATCCGGCTTGCCCACTTCCCTTACCTACATTGTTCCAACATGCCAGAGGCTGTTCACCTTGGAGACCTGCTGTGGATATGTGTACAGCCCGGTGTGAGATTTACACCCTCTCCCCCCGGATTTTCAAGGGCCAGCAAGAGCCCACCAGACACCGCCAGAACCACGACACTTTCCAAGGCACAGGCCCCTTGGGGCGAACCCACTCCAGGGTGCCATGCCATTCACAAAGAAAAGAGAACTCTCCCTGGGGCTCCCACCGGCTTCTCCGGGATTGGTTGCATTACCGCACTGGACACCTCACGGCGACCATCTCTGCCACTCCGGATTCGGGGATCTGAACCCGACTCCCTGTCGATCGGCTGAGGGCAATGGAGGCCTTCGCCCGTCCCTTCGGAACA
>NW_007757038.1:0-6964 GCF_000696425.1 Galeopterus variegatus | reverse complement strand
TATTCAGCAGTGTGAGGGCCAACCTAACTAGTTCTATTGGTTACAACTTGGAGCTGTTGAAGACAAGAGTTTAATTACATTTTGGATCACCTGGCTTCCTTCACATAGCGGAATCTCTTTCCTTTCTTCTCCCTACCCTGGCAGGTTGCCGAAGTCTCCAACAAAAATTGGAAGCTGAGTGTAAGAATATGAATGACTCAGCATAAACTCCTCTATTGGCTAGTGTGTCTAAGAAAACATCCTGCTGATTGGGTCAGTAGCTCCATTTGCATGTGACTAGGAAACCTGTTATTATCAGACATAGCTTAGAACTGTCTTTAAATGTAAGTGAGAAGTCGAGATTTTGCCAACTTGTTTATTAAAGTGCTCTTTAAATATTTGGAGTAAGAGAAGTGATATTTCATGGAATCTAGAATCAGAATTATGCACATTAAAAGACACACTATGTTTTTCAAAACCATTCTGCTACCTAAACAGGAAAAAGTAGGTATATAGGTTTTCATTACAGCTTCTAAAAATGGGCAGGCACAGTATTTCCTCACACATAGTAGGTGATCAAAAATTTTTGTGGGTTGAATGAATGAATTACTGCAGAGCTGAATCAGCAGACTCAGGTCCTGGCCATATCAAGGGACTTCTTAACGAAAAACCAAGTTTGCCTTCTAACAGGCTATCCACAATCCAGTTGTTAGCAAGATGGCATTTTTCTCCATCTTTCTCTTGACAACATCTTTTTAGTGGTCATTTCAGCTTCAATTTTCTCTCAAGAAGAAAGCGATAACAAGACAAGAGCCTTTCCAGATCATCTCCCCAGACTTTGCTGAGGTTACCACCTTGGAAGGAAGCACACAGCAACCCTGACTATGGACCCCTGGCATGAAGCAGCAGCTCTCCATATGATGCCCTGGATTGATCTCCACAGACACACTGCAGAAACAGGGGAAGAAGACACAGGGAATAAAGGAAGAAAGAGTTGTCTGTTCCTACTATGACACTCGTTCCCATCTCGGATCCAGCTGTAGCTGCATGTTCTGTGGCATAAATCAGACATTTCATCTCCCCAGAACTTGACTCTTACTCCTCAATAAGCCCTGAAGCATCTTGACAAGTAGGCATATAGCCTGCTTCCTTCCAATCTGAACAGATGGCCACAGAAAATTTTAATGTATAATTTTACCTAGAAACGAGGAGATGTCCACATGTCACTAGAGAGCTACACAGATGATTCCAAAGAAGACATTGCTATGGGATTGAGAGAAGGAAAATGCTACAAGGAAGGTAGACCACATAACACTATTATTATACTGATGCTTGTATGAGTGACTACAATATTTTGGCATTGTATTATTCCTCCTGAAGCTCTCTGTTTTTTATTTCTAAAAACACTTAAATGGCTGCAAAATACCCTCTTCAGAATTCTCCATAAAGAAAACTGATTAAGCAAACATGCCCGTGTCTTTTACAACTCAATCATAGTCTTCACGAGGAGACTTCTGTTGATATGTGACCATTAGTGTGTATGCATCATAATGGGAACTGCATCTGCAAATGCCTGCCACGCAACTTTTTTTTTTAACACAGAATTAATTTTTATGTTTTATATGTGAAAAGGGGTTTACAAATATAGCATTATATCCATGCATTTTGATTCTATAATATATCTTGCATCAGTTTCATATATGAAAATATTATGAAATTTTAAAATATTATCTTTACTGATACATTTTCTAGGCAATCTCCAAAAGAAAATCAATTTTCTGGCTATATGATTATATAAAGTTGATGAAAGCTAGAATGATGAAATACTACTGAGCCTGATTACATACAATAAATTCTAAAGAATCATATTCTTACACTATGTTGAGATTTTTTTATTAAGTAAAAAAAATATTAGGTTAAAAAATTATTTTTTAAAATTATTTTAAGTAAAATCACTGATATACCGGTACCATTTTTTTTAAAGAAAATGTAATTTCATTAATATTATTTTTTACATTCTAGAATGTTATTGCAGAGTTATTGGGAGGGAGGGAGAGAGGGGAAAGGGAAAGAAAATGGGATGGAAGAAGGAGGAAGGAGGAGGGGTGGGATTGAGGTCTGCGGCACCCCCCACATTCCCACAGGGAGACTGAGGGGCTTCTAGCAGTGGCTTGGTCATTGTGCAGATGTCTGGGAGGTTGGCAAAAGCCCTCACCCCCACCATCCCAGCTGGGGAACACAGGGCCCTTCTTGCTGAGGCTTGGTGGTTGTTTCTGGGCTGGTTACACATGTTGGCCGTACACGGCCAAGGTCCAAGGCCCCTCACCGCCACAGGTTGTAAGAGCCTGTGGCACTTCCTGTGGGGCTCAGTAGTCACCGCTGGGCTAGCTGCAGATGTCAGGGGGGCATCCTGCCATGCATCTTGATGTCATCATTATACTCCCCCAAAATTTGCCTTCACAATCACAGAAGTGTGACAATGCATCAGCACATTTAAATTAGGTATAAATGATACCAATACTCCTTTTATTAAATGTTCATGTGAAATCAGAATTGCATAAACAAATGGGGTAACTATACAGGATATCTCCAGATCTGGGGACAGAAATAAGTAACATATGGCTTTGATCATGGGTTTTCTTGATAAAAATTAAAATAACAGGGGTAATTGCTAACCTTTTGAAAAATTTTAAATGCTTCACCCACCTTCACTCTCTTAGTGCCCCCATCCACTCCTTCCCAATTTTCTACCTTTTCAGTATATGGTAACTAAGCAGTACATTGAATTCCAGGTCTGGTTTAGCAGATGAAATCTCCAAGAAACACAGAGGGAGAGGTCTTACCACTGTTCTACTTACTACTACTACGTGATATTTCAGTGACATGATAAAAATTTGCAAGTGTTTCTTGGGTGGGAGAAGTACGTTGGTTAGCACAAGATTTCACAAATGTAATTTTCCACTTCACTGAATGAATTTGGTCCATCTCACAAGAAAGGACAAAACTGGGCGTTAGTTTTTTTAAAAATTTGAGTCAATTTGTATTACGTTTCTAAAATGCTTGGTGCAAATTCAAATATTTTCTTCATGAAGCATAACCAATATAATCTACAAAATAAGGTCATAGTTCCTTTATTACTAAAATTAAAATTGCCTCAAACTGCTGTCTCACTTAATCCTAAATGTCTTTCTCCTCTTCCTAGGGTCACCATTCCTGACAATTCCAAGACCTCATGCCCTCGACACTAGTCAGTCATTTACCAACGGTTTGGGCTAGAATTCAGGTGTAGTCTTAAAGACAGCAGTCTCCACCAAGTGCCAGCCTACTTCCTCTCACTGCCCCTGTAGCTCATGACTTGGAGTTCTTGACTAGATTGTAACAGGACAGGAGGACTAGAGCTCTGTGCTATCACTGCTGCTACACAGAGAATATTGCATGTGCTCCCTAGCCGCTGCCATGGCTATGGGGGCATGTTCCTAGAGTTTCTCAGATGACACATGGCAAGGAGGAGGAGTCTCTCCTGTCCTACAGATGTGGGTTCATCTATGGTCATCCCATGCTACCAAAGGTCTGCAATCCAGTTTTTCAGTTTCTTATTTCACATTCACAGGCCTCAGCACCACTCTCAAAGTTGGCTAATGGTGTAACACTGGCTAAGTTGAGAAAGGTTTATAGCCAGACTATAGCCCGTGCCTGCAACTCAAGTCCTCCAAGACCACTTGAAACTGATGTTAAGTCCAGAGAGGATGGTGTTCTGTTTTGCCAGCTGGGTACAACTAGGGATTTCATAATTCATCATAGATCATCTAACAAAATTTGATTTTCAATAGGAAGGATTGGAGATTTCCATCATCTTTCTCCTGAAGGCCTAATTTTTCCCTTATTATGCACAATGATTCATTCCCTCTACAACAGAATTTCAGTTTTAAAACTCAAAAAAATGTTAATTGAAAGGCATATATGCTTGTTGGTCAATTTTTTAAAAAGATACCCTAGTACCCCCTTTCTCTAGAATATTGAGCACTGTCTTGTTTTATGGATTCATAACTTACCTCTGTCTTCCCAGACCTGGGCAGGCAGCTCCAAGGTAACTTGTGGTCTTCAATGCACTTCAAAATTCAGAAGAAAGCAAGGGAAAAAAATCATTAAATGTAAATCTGAAGTTGGAATTTTACCAGTTTTTATACCTTAAAATGTTCTTAAAATATTTGGAACAAGGGAAAAGGGGTTTTTTATAGAAATCAGGATCAGAGACATAGGTGAGTAACATATTATTTTAAAACCCATCTTCCTGCCCAAGCAAGAAACTGAGTTCAGAAAGATTTAACTAAATGCTTTAAAACTGGGCAACACAGCATTTCCTGGACCTTGACAGGTAGGCAAGAAATATTTGCATGGATTTTGTTGTTGTTGTTGCTGGGTTTTGGCAGCTGGCTGGTATGGGGATTAGAACCCTTGACTTTGGGGTTATGAACACCACACTCTAACTAAGCTAAAGAAGTACTTGTGGATTAAAGAATAAATGTAGAAATACATGTCAATAAGCTAAAGAATTAAATCGGTGGCTGGACTGTTGCCACTGACGAGAGACTTCTCAGGAAGGCGGAGTTTGCCTCTGCCTTCTGCTCATGTTCTGTCTGTGTAGGTCCAGTCTTGAGAAGAATGGCACTCTTTTTCTCTCAGCATCCCTCCCTACAGTGGTCATTTCAGCTTTCTGTCCTCCCCAGGAGAGTGGCATGAAATGAGAAGACATCCCCAGTCACTTCCCTGGCAACAGCACCAGCTTAGAATAGAGCCCACCAACTGCCGTGACATAGGTCCCCTGGGCATGACACAACAGCTCGTCCCAATAAGATGTCTGGCTCCCTCCCAACTGACCACTGTCAAGAACCAGACAGAAGCATAGGAAGAAGCAGAGACCAGAGGAGGAAAGAGTTGCTTAGTCCTACTAGGCCACTCTCGTTCCTATCTCATTTGTTGTTGGAGGTCACATGTTCTTGGTTTCCTCTGTTCAAAAGATGCCCCAAGACTTGACTCTTACTCCCAACTGACACTGAAGTATCGTGGCAAATAAGTACATAGCCCTTCAGTCTGGACAGATGGCCACAGAAAATGCTAATGTGCAATTTTGCCTGGAAATGAGGAGTAATTGATTGCATGTCATAAGAGAATTGTACAGATGATTTGCAAAGATGGAAAGGAAAATTCCACCATTGTCCCTATGAGGCTATTTCACTAGTGCATGTACGAATAACCACAACATTTCAGCATCATGGTAGTCCTCTAAAGAGAGGGTTTTAAAAAAAAAAGAATTATTTTTAAAGATGTTTAAATATCTGAATAACCCCCTGTTCAGAATTCTTGCAGAATAAGAAATGTCCATGCCTTGCTCATTTCAATCACCATTTGCTAAGAGACCTTTGTGACTATGTGACCATCATGTGCATGCTTTGTAATGAGAATTACACTTGCAAATGCCAGCCCCAAAATAGACATCTTGATGTTCTTATTATATTACAAAGAAATTGGCCTTCGTAAATCACATAAGTTTGGCAATACAGGAGCACATTTAAATTAGGTGTCGATGATACAAATTTTCCCTTTGATGAAATGTTCATCTGAAATCAGAATTGAAATGTACAAACAAATGAGATAACTGTTTAGAATATCTCCAAGGCTGGGGTTAGAAATAAGCAACATATGGCTTTCAGCATGACTTTTCTCAACAAAATTATAATACCAGGCATGACTGCTAACGTGCTGACAACTTTTAAAATGCCTCACCCACTTTGATTTCCTTAACACCCTCATCCCTACATCATCACCTTAATGCCATTTAATCTCTTGCCATTATGTACTTCATGGAATTTTAGGTATGGCTTTGCTGATTAAACCATAGAGAAAAGAGAAAGAGAGAAGTCTTCCACTTTTCTACATGTTACCACCCACATAAGAGAATAATCTCTTTTACTTAAAGTCAACTAATCGTAAGAGTTAATCATATCTACAAATTACCTTCACAGCAGCATCTAGACTAATATTTGACTAAACAACTGAGCGCCATAGCCTAGCCATGTCAGCACATAAAATTAACCATCAGAACATGTAACCTACATCACCTACCAAATCAGATTAGGTATCCTTTATTATTCAAACTAAAATTGTCTCAACTGCTGTCTCACTTACCCCTGAAATACTCTTCTGCTCTTCCCAGGGTCTCCATTTCCATGATTCCAAGCTCTCTTTTCAGTCATTTCTCATATCTCTCATCAGTTATTTGGCCAGAATCTGGAGTGGTCCTTTACAGCCAGGAATCATCATCGGCTACAGATCCCTGTTACACATGTCTTTGGGGTCCTACAGATAAGGAGGACTGGAACACCTGTTGGTTCTCTCGTTGCCTCATGTAGGCTGATCCCACATGCTCCCTGGTCACTGCTGTGATGATGGAGGCTATTGCCCCTGCTGATTTAGTCATGGTCTCTCGAGTACATATATCAAGAGTAAAGAGGTATTGCCCCAAGAGTGAGCTGTGGTCACTGCATGCCACCACTGATCTGAAAATACAGCCTTACTGTTCTTTATCTAACCTTCACAGGCCTAGCCATGGGTTCATGCAGCAAAGTTGGCTGGGTCAGGAGAGGGTTCCAGCCTCCACCACACTCTGTACCTGGGACTCCTATCTTCCTGGGCCACTTGACCTTCACATTGAGCCTATGTCAGAGGCTTCTCTCTTCTTCATGACCAACACCCCTTAGAAAGACTTGGGATTCTCTTCTGCCTGATGAGCTCAGCCAGGGTTTTTTTAAGCCATCAGAGATCATTGGATGGCACTGACTCCCAAAGAAGGAGGAATTGTGTTCTCAATCTTACTTCACTTTGAAGATAAATATCCCCCTCCTTCTGGAGCTGCATTCCACTTTCACAAACCAAGGAACGGCTAGGATTCTGTAACAAAAACTATTGCCCTGTTATATACCACCCT
>NW_007757037.1:5825-6964 GCF_000696425.1 Galeopterus variegatus | reverse complement strand
GCTTAACTGGATTTTAAAAATGCTTTTCTATTTTGGCACTCTATTAATTTCTTAAGAGAGATTATCCTTTAATAAACTTATAACACCTTATACACTACAACATCTTATGAGAGGGTGGGGAGATTACCTGTGGTCTTTGATAAATCACTTTGGCATAAAAACTGCAACGGGTGCCGAGATCATCAGTCTGAAAAGGCATTGAAAAGATTGGTAACATTGCACGAAACACACAGACACACCAAAAATACTTGAAGAACTTGTTACAAATGAAGACGTTACCTGGAGAATTTCTCTTAAGCAGCGGGGAATCGGTGGCTGGTAAAGCTTAGAAATGGGGTCTTCTTCAATTACATCAATTTGTCCCAGATTTGGATGAGCCATAAGGATGTAACAGAAGGTAGGAGGAGGCAAATGAGTTTTTACCTGCTTAAAATGGAAGCAAAGGCAGAAAGCAAAAGTATTGTTAAAAGACTCAGATGCACTATTAAATCTACTCTTTAATATATACATATTTGCTTACAGATATGTACTCCCTCTAGAAGGCTATACAGAAACATTACATTGTTTACTTTTGGGACCAAGTATAAGAACTTCTGTACTCCTGAATTTATTACCAATTCAAGATTTCATTTCAGAAATCTATTTCTCAGAGTATACTGAAAACACCACTTAGAAATTACTTCCTCTGAAATAATCTAGAAAAAGGGCATTTTTAACAATTCCTGTGCAGTCTGGCACTCTGCCAAGAGGTCAGCTACTAGATGCACACTGCAGCCTTGAGTCTTCAGCTTTGGGAGCTATGGCCCAAAGCAGCCACTGCCAGCCTGTTGGAAAGGCTTAGGAAGGAGATGAGGGCACACCTTTTTTTTTTTTTTCCTTTTTGTCTTTTTTACTGACCAGTAACGGGAACGGGATCGCAACCCTCGGTGTCGCGCCTGCACCGCGTTCAGCGAGCGGGAACCAGTCTCAACATGGGATCTGAACCCTCGGCGGGAGCACCTCCGCACTCCCAAGCTGCGCACTCTCCAGTGCGCCACCGGGCCGGCCCGAGGGAACACCTTTTAATCCATTTTGCTACTTGTGAGCCACTACCGTAAACAATTTGATGAGGCAGGAAAAGGGAAATTCTTGGCTAATCT
>NW_007757037.1:0-758 GCF_000696425.1 Galeopterus variegatus | reverse complement strand
GCTCACACCCAGGAAATCGAAAAGCTCCTAGAGCTATACTTTTATTTATAGCAACCAAAGTACTTTGTAAATAGAAAGATCAAGGTATATGCATATATTAAAATTATATTTACTGAATTATACACTTAAGATGGTTAAAATTGTAAATTTTGTGTTATATATTTTACCTCAAAAAAAATACTTACCATGAAAAGTAAATACCAAGTGTTTTGATTGGTGTCTCTAGAAATTGCTGATAGTTCATTACAAGAGTGATACTTCCTTCTACATGACTGTGATGTGATATGAATATCCCAAGTTTATTTATTGTATCATAGGAATATGAAAAGTATAAATACAATTCTTGAAATTGAGATCATTCACACACCAAAAAATTCACCTGTGTAAAGTGTTCAGTGCACCAGTTTTTAGTGTATTCATAGAGTTGTGCAACCATCACCACTAATTTCAAAATGTTTTTACCAACCCCCAAACAAATCCTGTGCTCACTAAGTAATCATTCTCACTCCCTCCAGCCCTGGCAACCACTAATCTATTTTCTGTCTTGATGAGTTTGCCTGTTCTGGACGTTCCTTATAAACAGAATCAGCATATGTTCTTTTGTGACTGGTATCTTTCCTTTAGTATAATGCTTTTGAGGTTCATCCATGTATCACGCTCCGTTCTTTTTCATGACTGAATAACACCACATGGTACAGACAAAGGATATTTATCCATTTATCATGTGATGAACATTTAGGTTGTTTCTGGTTTTTTTT
>NW_007757036.1:6025-6964 GCF_000696425.1 Galeopterus variegatus | reverse complement strand
AGGAGGCTGAAACTGGGTATTTCCCTTCCCCAAGGCTGGTTAAGCTTTGACTCAACCTCAATAGGATAGGCTCTGGTAAAATCGTTCCTTTTGAGGACAGGACTTGTTAAGAAGAACAGAATTCCCCTTCCCCAGCCAGAAGCACAAGGGGATTTTTCTTCAGTCTTCACTCTGACAACCTGGTAGATCTCAAGGAGGTAAAACTGACAAAAGTATGGGGGCCTCCTTGGAGTTTTTAACTCTCACTCTTGTTTACTCTGAACCTCCAACAATTCATTAATTTCAGTTCAGGTTTTCCTATTCCAGTACCGGTTTCCACAGAGATTTCTTCCCTGAGGTTTCTGCTCTGGTAAGTTGTAATTCTCTGGATCTGCCTGCTTCTCTCTCCAATATTGGGAGCAGTGGTTTAACCTGTACCTCATTTCTCTGATGAATCTGAGAAAAGCTGGTACTTTTNATTCATCTATTTCTCCTTGCAGTGCTATCAGGTTTTGCTTCACTTATTTTGATGCTGTGTTGTTAGGCACATACATATTAGGAATTTTTATGTCTTCTTAGAGAATTGACCCCTGTGCCATTATGTAATGTCTCTTTTTATCCCTAATAATTTTTCTGCTCTGAAGTCTGCTCTGTTTGAAATTAATATAGCTACCCTAACTTTTTTTTATTAGCTTTAGCATGGTATATCTTTATCCATCCCTTAATTTTAATTTACATGTTTATTAATGTTTAAAGTGGGTTTCTTATAGTCCAGTCTTGATTTTTAGTCCTCTCTGACAGTCTCTTTCTTTTAATTTCTGTATTTAGACTATTGATGCTTAAAGTTATTGATATAGTTGGATTAATATCTATCATATTTCTTACTGTTTTCTTTTTAGTTTTTCCTTTTTGTCTTTTTTCGTGACCAGTAACGGGATCACAACCCTCGGTGTCGCGCCC
>NW_007757036.1:0-675 GCF_000696425.1 Galeopterus variegatus | reverse complement strand
TTTTTTTTTTTCCCTTAGGTTTTTGATCATCTAGTCTTATTTTTTGGTGTGTCAAGTAATTTTTTAATTAGATGGTCAGCATATTTAATTAAAAATAGCAAGATAATTTCACAGTCTGGATGTTGTTATCTTTCTCTTGGGAGGATTTATTTTCACTTATGGCAGATAGTTGTTACAGGGATTGGTATCCTTAGTCCAGTTTGAGCTTATTCAAAGCTGTTCTTCAGTCCTTGTGGAGGCTGGTTTGTTTCTGGTTTGCCCTTCCTCTTAGGGTGTTGCCCTTTGGAATTACCATTTGGAAGGCTGGATTTACGCCATTCCGCAAGTCCCCTCTTGTTGAACTTTAAGGTTAATTGTCCTCCCAGCCCCATGAGACTACTAAGAATATGCTGAGCTCATCAGCCTCTTAGCTGTTACCTTTTGCCTGCCATTTGTCTTCTCTGCTTACAGTTTTTTCACCTTCCTGGCTTCTCAGCCCTAGGGTTGTACATTTTGAATCAGCAAATGTCCCAAGGATGCCAATGTCAAGCTTGCGTCTGTTTTCTTTCTCTCGAGAAGCTTGGACCACATGTCATTGCTTCTTTTCAACATTCTGATTGATGCCTACCAACAGATTTTTTTTTTTTTTACTTTATCCAGTTTTTCTTATAGGTCTCAGCCCTCATCTGATTGTAT
>NW_007757035.1:6013-6965 GCF_000696425.1 Galeopterus variegatus | reverse complement strand
AAGGCACGCCAGAAAGCAAGGGACTTGAGGAAAAAGCCTGTGTGCTATAAAGACAATCCCAAAAATTGGATTTTTTTCTTCAATGTCGTCAGAGATATAAATCTTTTATTGGGAAATGGTGAAATGCATAATTCAAAAAAAAATTTTTTTTTTTTTTGTCTTTTTGTCTTTTTCCGTGTCCGGCAACGGATCGCAACCCTCAGTGTTGCCCCCGTACCAGACCGGGGACCGGCAATGGGATCGCAACCCTCGGTGTTGCTCCCGCGCCTCGCTCAGCCAGTGAGCGGGAACCGGTCTGTACGTGGGATCCGAACCCTCGGGTGGGAGCGCCGCCGCGCTTCCCAAGCGGCGCACTATCCAGTGCGCCACCGGGCCGGCCCCCCCCCAAAAAAATTTTTTAACCTAGTGCCAATTCTAGGTTCTTGAAAGGAATTGCCCCTCCTCTTCCTCTCTCAGCCCTGTTCCTTTAACCCTGGACTCAGAACTCATCTGATACTTTAGACTACAAAGTTCTGTTTCATGGTGAGTTAAGCTATCCAAGGTCACATGGCTCATCAGCCGAAGAGCAAAGACTAAAATTCAGCTCTCCTGACCCCCAGGCCAGTGCTCTTTTTACTACATTATGTGAGAAAGACACAGTTCTTACATGAGGAGGTTACAGTAGGAAAGGACAGCAAAGGGGTCCACGCAAATTACTGTATGTAAGGTAGATTGTAATAAATGACACCAAAGTGACACAATTGAGCATTATGGGAGTTCAGGGGAGAAAGGGGGCATCTTCCATCTATGGTGATTAGAGAAGGCTTCATGAGGGAGAGTCCTCATACCTGAGTCTTAGAAATGGGTAAAGTTACCCTAGGCAGCAATGGAGGCAGAGCATTGCAGGCAAGCAGGACGAGAGGGAGGGGGGCGCGGGGGTGGGAGAGTGACATCGTAGATGAGGAATAGTGAG
>NW_007757035.1:0-396 GCF_000696425.1 Galeopterus variegatus | reverse complement strand
TTATGATTTATTCCCTGCTGATGTCACAGAGGTCTGAGGTGGCTCACCTGCTAGTGACTTAATGCTTCCTACACACACTGAGCAACTCTGAGAAAGTAAAAGAGCAGAAACTCTGTGAGTCATCATCCAACTGTTTAAGTGAATGAAGAGTGGGAGCTGTTTCTTCGAATAAGATGCCCACAGATGCTGTTAAAACTCACTCATAGGAATCCTGACACAGTAAAGCTCATTTAGTTGACACTACCAGGCAATCATGAAATTTTTCAGGTAATTGAAGCTTCTCCCTTTAGAAGTCAATCTTCTGAAACTTATAATATTTTACATGGAAACTCTGTAGAATGAAGATTTATGCTTCTTTCTCTTCATAGACGGTTGATACTGATTGAAAATAAATTT
>NW_007757034.1:6253-6965 GCF_000696425.1 Galeopterus variegatus | reverse complement strand
GTAGGTGGGGCTTTTTCTAAGTACAATTTAACAATAGAAGCTGGTAACATTCAGTAAGACAAGCAAGGTGACATTCTATAATGCGATTAAGTCGATCCACTAACAAAAGCTTGATTTTAGCAAACATTCTCTTCTTACAGCAGTTTCCCAGTATCTTTATCTATCAGTCAGTAACCTGTCAGTCTTTGAGCCAGCAACCCTGCTGTGTTACAATTCCTTATCTCACAACAGAGACTATAGCCTGGGGGAAATCTCCTGTCCTCTGCAAGGTCAATATCTGAAACTGCAAGGCTTTGGAAAACCAGGCCCTGTGAAGTACATTTGCTTTATGCATTCTCCACAACCAAGGTCAAGTGTTCTGATCCCTTGACCTTGGTGTTATCAGCACTATGCACCAACAAACTGAGCTAACTGGCCAGCCCATGTGAATTTTATGCTATAAAAAATACAAGTAAAAAAAAGTTAGGTAGAGTGATTTCTGTGTCTTTATTATTCTTTTTAAAAGTTGTTTAGCACATTTAAGCTTGTTTTATGGTCTAGGATATGGTCTACCTTGGTAAATGTTCTGTACATGTTTGATAGAGCAGGCTTTGAATGTTTTTTTAAAATTTTTAATTGACACATTAAATTGCATATATTTCTGGTGTACAACATGATGTCATGAAATATGTACACATTGTGGAAGGACTAAATTGAGCTATGTAACATATAC
>NW_007757034.1:0-522 GCF_000696425.1 Galeopterus variegatus | reverse complement strand
GGGGGGCAGAAAGCACCAGCACCGAAAAATTGTCCCGACCCCATAGCCCCATGCCGGGCTGCCCAGTCAGGACCACCAGAGGTCTGGGGAGGAGAGCTCCGCTCTGGCCTCACTGGGGGGGCCGAGCAAGATGCTCAGAACCAGTGAGAGAGGCTGGTCACCGTCCTTCCAGCCACTGTGTCATGAACACAGAATCACCTGGAGCCACAGGGGCCAGGTCCTTTCACCTGGTCTAAGAAATGGCCTCGTGGCCTTGGAGCTGGGTGCAAGCTCAGCTGGTCAGGGCCCCTGGGTCCCCTGACTGCCCAATCCAGGCAGCTTCTCTGGGTTCCCTGACACCCTGTGCTGCTCAGCACCTCCCAGACCCAGCCCTGCCCTCAGGCCCCCTACTCTTCCCCCGCCGTCCCCTCTCCTGCGTCCTACCACCCACTCTAACTGAGCCCCCGCTCCTCTAGAGCCGTGCCCACCTGTGCCTGCAGGTCATAAACCAGCCCCTGCCAGTCACCAGAGGGCCACCGCTGG
>NW_007757033.1:6555-6965 GCF_000696425.1 Galeopterus variegatus | reverse complement strand
TACTGGAAGTTAGGACTCCAGTGTATCTTTTTGGGGGTACACAGTTCCAACTATAACAGTACGTATGTGTATAAAATTTCTCAAAAGTGTATGTATATGGGTATGTGTGTGTATATATAACTTTTCCTGTTGTTTTGTTTCTATTTCAGCCCATTGTACCTTTTGCAGTTTAATATGGGGCATGTTGAAGTCTTTTTGCAAAGGTAAGATCATTTAGATGGTATCTCAGAAATAGTAGTGTTAAAATAGTCCTTTTCAAGATCAGGGGAGACTGCCTTCTCTTTACCAGGCCCTAATTAATCAATTGGTTATTTTATAAAGCAGTGAAGCACATATTCATGAGAGAGATAGAAATGAGTCAAAGAGATTTTACAACAAAGTCTTTTTTATTTTAAAACCAAGATAATATT
>NW_007757033.1:0-890 GCF_000696425.1 Galeopterus variegatus | reverse complement strand
GAAAAATTAATGGAAATTTAGTCTCATCTATTTGTGGATACTTAGTAATTGCATGTAGAAAACAGAGAGAATACCAATATTTTTTAACTGGCAGGGTTTGTTTCAGATGTCTGGAAAGTAAATGAAAGTATGGAAATTAAAGTTAAAAATATATATTTTAAGACTCAATGGTTGTCAGGGTTTAGGAGAGGAGGAAGGAAGGGAGGGAAGGATGAATAGGTGGAGCATAGAGAATTTTTAGGGCAACAAAATTATTCTGTATGATGCTGTAACGGTGAATATATGGCGTTATGCATTTGGCAAAACCTGTAGAACTGTGCAACACAAAGAGTGATCGTAATGTAAAATTGAGTTAATAGTAATATAATCAATATTGGTTCATAATTGTAATAAATGTACCACAGTAATGTAACATGTTAATAGGAAAAACTGTGTGTGGGGGGGACTATCTTTACTTTCTGCTCAATTTCTCTGTAAACCTAAAACTGCTGTAAAAATAAAGTCTGTTACTTAGAAAAATATCTATATATTTTAAATATTTAATAGTTTGTTTTTATAGTGTCAAGGTATTAGAAAAACACATGATTTATCAAGCTGTTTTTTAAAGCCTTTCCCAATTTTTCTTTTGCTTTACAGACAACATATAACAAATGGTTTACAGGACCACAGCTGATTTCTCTTCTAGATTTGGTACTCTTTCTTCCAGAGGGGGCTGAAACAGATTTACTGCAAAACTCAGATAGGTGAGATGACCATTACTAAGGTTTACTAATAGTAAATTCAGAATAAAATGTGAAACCTCTGCTTAGGGAAGCTAAATTAATGAAATGTATTTTCCTGCGATTTTATGTTCTATGGCTAATTCATAAATTACACAAGATTTTCATACT
>NW_007757032.1:6418-6965 GCF_000696425.1 Galeopterus variegatus | reverse complement strand
GTGTCTGTTTGGTTGCCCACTGGTGCCTCAGGTGCATAGTTGCCTTGGGTCTTGGGCCTCTTTGGGGAGGCACCTCTCTGGTCAGTGCACACTCAGCCAGGCTGCGGATTGAGTACGGTGGTGGCTAGGCCTATCTGCTGCATCATGTGCTGGCACTGTGGGGCATATGGTCTCCGTGGATCTTGGGCATCTTGTTTATATTTTATATCTGTCTTCACTATATATTGCGTTTCATATAGTAGATGCTTTAAACATTTGTTGAAACAATATGTGAAGTTAAAATATTAATATGGGGTACTTCAAAAGGTTCATGGAAATATTCATATTACTTTTTAATTCTATTTTTCCACAAACTTTTGAAGTATCCTCATATTTAATACAAATAGTAAATATTAAATAAAACAGGAAAATATCATAAAATTAAATATTTGCTATGTAAATTATGTAAACAGATATATAGGAAAATATTGGAAGGAAAATTTAGTTATCAAAAATAACTTCTGGAGGCAGGAGAATACACAGGGTCCTAAGCAGGAACTGTGGACAG
>NW_007757032.1:0-829 GCF_000696425.1 Galeopterus variegatus | reverse complement strand
CTTTATTAAACTGAGGGAGTATTCTTCTATTCCTTGTTGCTGAGAGTTTATGTATCATGAATAGGTGTTAGATTTTTCCATGTGTGGAGGTGATGGAAAAAATAATAACTTCTGGGTTGGAGTAGTAAGACTATTGTTTATTTATGTATTATGAATGTTGTAAAGTAAGGTTAATATGTTTACTTTAAAACAACAGTGAATGTATTTCCCTCTATCTTCAGATCAAAGCAAGAGGAAGCATCTCCAAATCAGGAATCCATGTGTTGTCTATTAAACGAGGACCCGGTAAGTATTTTCAAGATTTTCTTTTTTCTTTTTCTTTCATCTTGTCAAATCCTGAACAATTCAGCAAGTTGGAGCTATTTTCACATTAGAGGAAATGGATGAACCTTTTGTCATCCAAAGATGCGGAAGCTGATGTAATAGAATGACATACTAAGTTTATTTTAGCCCATTTAGTATTTTTCTTCTTTTTATAGCATTCTTATATTTTAAATTTTATTCATAAAGGAAAATATATTTGTTTTATAATTAATTGATTATAAATTAATCAATAATTTTATTGATTAATTATAATCAGAAAATAATTGAAAAAGGCAGGAAAATAACCAAAGAAAAGATTACTACATATGTTTGTGTATTAGTTTTCTATTGCTGCTGTGACAGATTACTCCAAATTTACTGGTTTAAAACAATACAAAGGGGCCGGCCCGGTGCCCACATACAGACCGGTTCCCGCTCACTGGCTGAGCAAGGTGCGGGTGCGACGCTGAGGGTTGCGATCCCGTTGCCGGTCCCAGTCTGGTACGGGCGCGACACTGGGGGCTGT
>NW_007757031.1:5727-6965 GCF_000696425.1 Galeopterus variegatus | reverse complement strand
GAAGACTTGGCTCCTCAAGTGCAGGGACCATGCCTTTTGACTTTTGCTGTATGGTGCCAGGGAGGGCATAATAAATCGTACTGTTGATTTGTTGCTTTTGCTGGTTTAGGAGTTTTGTAAGGATCTATAGCACAGATACAGATTACAATACAACTAAAAATGGAATTATTTTCGAGTATGGCATAAATAAACCAAATCCCGTTCTTGTCCAATTTGGATCTCTTAGCTCCTCCTCCACCTCTTTTTAATTTGCTTTTTCAAGATATTACACTGGTGTCATTAATGAAGGTATCAGCTGGATATTCACTGAAATAATGCCAGCTTTCTATTTTTTATTTTTTTTTTTGTAAAATTTTCCTTCCTTCTACAGGCACAGACAGGTTTCCAGCTCTCTCCTAACTAAACCACAGACTCTGTTGGTTCTCACACCCTCAGGGTCACAAAGAAATCCCCCATTAATTAAACTGAAATTATATCTGAAATAAATCACTTGGTGAAAGAAACCCACTGTGACATTTTTTCTAAAGATGTTTGCAATAATTAATGAAACATTTGGTGACTGGTGACATTTTTGATAACTCTTAAAGTGCCAGAAAATGTTAATATGTAAATAATCTCCATGGACTCTAGAGCAAGAAGTCAGATGATTGAGCAAGAGTGGAATAATAATTTTTTTGTTTTTTTCCAAAAGATCTTATTTTTATTTTTATTTTTTGGCAGCTAGCCAGTATGGGGATACAAACCCTTGACTCTGGTGTTACAAGGTTGTTGTGACACAGCCCAGCAGCTGCTGAGGTGAGCCGAGACCAGACCCTTGTGGCACTGGGTCCAGTCTAAGGCCCCAGGGGAAAGGGAAGCGCACATAGCCCAGCAGCTGCTGAGGTGAGAGGAGACCCCTGTGGCACCAGAGCCCAGTGTAAGGCCCTGGGGGAAGGGAAATGTACATAGCCCAGCAGCCACCCGAGGTGAGCCAAGACCAGACCCTTGTGGCACTGGGACCCAGTCTAAGGCCTAGAGGGAAGTGCACACAGCCCAGCAGCTGCCCAGGTGAGCCATGACCCACGTGGCACTGGGGCTCAGTCGAAGGCCCAGAGGGAATCACACATGGCCCAGCAGCCACAGAGATGAGCTGAGATCTGCACAGCACCAAGGACTCAGTCTACAGCCACAGAAAGCTAAAATAGGAGCCAAGGTGGTGTAATATAGATACCGCCACACCTTCTGTCACCACAAGGATA
>NW_007757031.1:0-375 GCF_000696425.1 Galeopterus variegatus | reverse complement strand
CTCCCCATTCTTTTACCCATGGCAGACATTACAAATCAATCACTGTACTTTCTCCTACTGAGCTCAGATCTGGTCTCAGAATTCTTCTCAACAGTTTCCAAACAGCATTGCCCATGTCACAAGTGTGACAGATAAAACCACTTTTCCATCGCAGTAGTATAGTCTTTCTCCAATCTAAATTATTCCCAATCCACCCAAAGTTATAACCTTAGTCACTAGGAGGTTAGACCAGCGGTTCTAAGCCTGGTGGGAGGTTGTGTGATGTAGCGTTGTTGTAAGGGCTTGTGAATTTACAAGGGCATCAAGCATTGTACAGATACAAAAATAATATGCTTCCCATGTTCCCATGTGGGCCTCAAGAGATATTCAATAAAT
>NW_007757030.1:6610-6966 GCF_000696425.1 Galeopterus variegatus | reverse complement strand
GAACTCTAGGAAAAATATGTTCATGTTTCTTTATGGTCAGGGCTTCCTGAACAAAAATTACTGGCAACCTGGGTTAAAGGATGTTCAAATGGTAAGCATACCTTGCGAGTTGGAGACCTCTATAGACATATACAAGTTTATCTTTCCTAGAGCCATTTATGTATTTGCATTTCTTTTTTTATTTTTTATGTTTTTTTAAAATTTTTTAATTTATTTATTTATGTATTTATTTATTTCAAATATTCATGAGATACAAAGCTGATTGTCCCCCCTCCTGCCCATGATGTGAGGTCCAGATTCATTTTGAGGTCATATTCCAGAAATTACTTTTGTACCCTTTGTCCCCTTCCAATTAC
>NW_007757030.1:0-1216 GCF_000696425.1 Galeopterus variegatus | reverse complement strand
AAGATGTAAGCATTTCTTAATGTTGATAGATATTGTCAAATTACCCTCCCTCCAACAGTGCGTGAATAAATTATTTTCTTTATACCCTTAACAGCACAGTGTGTCAAGAAATATTGCATTCTTTCTGATAAAAATACTACAACAATACAGTTTTAATTTTCATTTCCCTTTTCGTCAGTAAGGTTGGACATTGTCTTTATACGCTTATGAGAAGCTTTACTTTCCTCTTTTTTTGAATGATTTGCTCTTATCTTTCACCAATTTTCACATTGAGTTGTTCATCTTTGCTTTTCTTATTGATTTATGGTAGCTACATTACCCTTTACATATATTTGCCTTTAGAAAATAGCTATAAAAAAGTATTACCCACAGGTTCAGTAGCAAAGCCAACCTATAAAGATAGTTATTTCCTTAATTAGAAAGTTGATACTTAAACAATATTAACATTCAGGATTTTTATTATATAACATAAAAATAAGTTTTATGTATATTAAATATATCTGTCTTTAAAAATAAAAAATATTAAGAATATATCTAGCTGTACTTACTGCAGGATGAGAAATTGAGCTTGTCACATTAGAAAGAATATCTACTCTTTTGTGAAAATTTAGAGTCACAAATCTTCTAGTGTTAGAGCTGAAAGAGATAACAATCCTATTTACTTTCTGAATTCGTAAATTCAGTCAGCTGATATTTACATTTAAACATTCAGATTTTCTCAAGCTTCTTTATGCTATATCATCAAATATTTATTAAATTCCATAGAACTCTAAGGAATGTGGATATACACTACAAGCTAATGGTCCTTAAGAGATAAACTATCTGGCTTATGAGACCAAACTAACATCCATGTAGCAGATACACATAGATGAAAGTAAAATGTGAAATGTCCTCTTGACAGACCACATGAATACAGTCAATTAAAGCCATAGACTCATTCTAAAAGAAAGAAATTAAATGAAGTTTCAAATTTTGCAATGAGTTTTAAAGCAAACATGTTCAGGAATACTCTCTATACAATAAGGAACATACTGCTCAGTCCATAGCAATCTTCTTTTGCTTAACCTGCAAGCAAAGTATACTCTCATCTCTTAGTGTTTTGAAAAAGATAATATATATATATATTAGCGTACTGGTATTTTCCTGAATGTTCAACATAACACTTAATTTAGTAGTATTAAGCTTTCACACATTGTACTCATTAAGGCACAGATTT
>NW_007757029.1:3769-6966 GCF_000696425.1 Galeopterus variegatus | reverse complement strand
CTCCAGCATCAAGCACCAGATGTGTATAAATAAACCTTTGCATAATTACAGCTAAAAAAAATACCAAATCTGAGAGCCATTGTAGTCTTGTTTTCTTTTAATATGTATTTTAATATTTCTCACCACTATGAGTTGTTATCTCTTGCCACCTAACAATGTATCACCGAGTTTGTTTTGGTCAGGAATTCCAAAATGGCTCATCTAAAAAGAAGAGCTTAATATCTGTGTCAGATTGTCTGAAAGACTTCACAGGTGGGACCTGGAATCATCTGAAGCCTCATTTACTTCAGAAACCCTAAGGTACTAAAACCTTTTAGTTTCTGCAGGTAACAACGCTCCAATTAAAGGAGCGGTGTCAGTGTAGCATAATACATTTGAGGTTCATTTCATGTTGTTGCAGCAAGTATAAGTATTTTGTTCCTTTTTATTGTTGGGTGATATCCTATTGCATGGATGTGCCACATAATGTCTATCCATTCACTGAAAGAAAGGCATTCGTATCATTTCCAGTTGTGGGCCATGTGCATAATACTTTCATGTATATATGCATACAGGTTATTTATATTTATTTTATTTATCTTTGGTAGATGTACTTCATTTCTCTTGGGCAGATACCTGAAGGTAGAATTGTTGGGTCATGAGATAAGCTTATGTTTAACATGTAAGGAAAGTGCCAAACTATTTTCCAAAGTGACTATACGATTTCATATTTCTATGGGAAGTACTTTCTATTTCATTGAGCAATGACTTATGAATTTCAGTTTACAGGACCTTCATTTGTTTTGAAAAATTTAGTCCTAAATATGTTACCTTCAGTTCTGTTGTGTATTGAATTGTTTTTCTCAATTTCACTTTAGTTTGTACTTTACTAGTATCCTAAGAATGCAATTGCCATCTTTTATATTGATCACTTACCCTGTGGCTTTGATGGAATTCCTTATTATATCTATTAATTTCTTTGTGGATTCTTTAGGATTTTCTGTCTTAGGATTTTCTATATACAGGGTCATGTTATCTTCAAGCAAAAATAGTTTTATTTTCTTCTTTCCAATCTGGATGCCTTTTATTTTTATTTTGATCTGATTGCACCAAACCCTCAAGTACAATGTTGAATATAAGTGGGCATCCTTGCCACGTGCCTAATGATAAAGAGAAAACAGTCTTTCACCATGATGTTAGATGTCAGTTTCTTGTAGATGTACTTTTTCATGTTCAAGAAATTTTCTTCTATTTATTGTTTGTTGAGAGTTTTTATCATAAATGGACGTAGGATTTTGTAAAGTGCTAATTCTGAGTCTATTGAGATGGCCTTGTGAGGCTTTGTTCTTTCTTCTAATAATATGGTGATTGTTCTCAGATGTTAAATCGATTTTGCCTCTGGGAATGAACTTTTTATTTATATATATTATGGTTTTGTATTTTTTCTAGAGTCCGTTTTGGCAATTTGGATCTTCAAAGACATTTGTCTATTTCACCTATGTTGACATTTTTTTTTTGACATAAAGCAATTTAAAATATTTATTTTTGATAATTGACTTCATTTATTATAAGTAGTAATGTCTCCTCCATATTCCTGGTTTGGGTAATTTATAGTTTTCACTTTTTTCCCCCTTAATTTAAGCTATATTTTAAAATATTAATAATAAGGCAGTGCTAACTCAAATTGACTCGGAAAGGTATGGAAGCTGACTGAGATATCATCAAGGAGAGGGGAGGAAGATCTAACGAAGCATTTTAAAGAAATACAGAATAATTCTTGATTACCTTATACGAGCCCCAAATTATTAAATAACTTGTTACTAATACAAGCATTTTAGAACAATGAAAATTGGAATTTAAATGGATTGACTATTAGAAACTTAGAAATTAATTGTGTAAGACTTTGATTATTTAATATTTACTAACTCAGTAATTGAATTTGCTTTTATAAGTAACTATAGCTAATCTCTACATGGTGTTATTGTCAAAGAATTGGATAATCATACTCATGCTGAATCAAGGTTAAATGAATTTCATCACTGCTGTCCCAAATACAGATTAGATGAGTCAGAAATAAAATAGGTCATTACTTGTTCAACATAATTTAATAAATTATAACGTAAGTGAAATAATGTTATATTACTCTTATAAATTCTATGCTCATGAAAAGTGCAGTGTTTATTTGAGTACAGTAGTTCTCAAACTGAGATGATATTGCTTCCTTAACTGGTGCTTAAGAATACAAAGTGAATATTTTAACCTTTAATTATGAAAAGTATTTTTTTAAATACAATAGAAGAGTTAATAATATAATTAAACCATTAACCCATTACTCATTTTCAACAATATGAACATGTTCTTGGTTTTTCTCTATCCTTGTTTGGACATTTGTTTTGTAGTTGCCACAATGATGCCTTGTGACATTTAATTTTCGGGCAATCTAGATATCCTACAGTGCACAAGACAGTCTCACATGATAAAGATTTGTCTTAGCTAAAATGCCAAGCACCCCTTTGAGAAACACTGTTAATAATATATCACATGATAAAGATTTGTCTTAGCTAAAATGCCAAGCACCCCTTTGAGAAACACTGTTAATAATAACAAATTACAATATGATAATATTTCTGTGACAATTTATTCATTGGGATAGATGTTAAAATCTATATTGCAGGAAAATAATTTAAAACTAGCAAAAAGGAACTTCTAAGGGATAAATTAGGCTTAAATTCATTTCAATAAACTTTTTTTTTTTTTTTTTGTCCTTTTTGAGACCGGCCATCCCTATATAGGATCTGAACCCACGGCAGGAGTGCTGCTGCACTCCCAGTGCTGCACTCTCCCGAGTGCGCCATGGGCTCGGCCCTCAGTAAACTTTTTATATATTATAAAGTTAATCTGAAAGAAAAATATAGTTAAGGGAGAACTGTTGTCTCCTGTGAAAGATACCACATCTTCACACTAACAATAAAATGAAACTGTAATCCTGGAATAAAGTAAAAAATAACTCTGCTTTTCATGGGGCCTCAGGACTTGTATGTTATGTACCATGTAAAATAGTAAGTAGAGACAGTTTCACCTTATCCAGATGTTGAAGGGCTTAAATTATTCACCTTAAATTACTAAACTCTAATCTATAATATGAATTAGCTGTGTATTTTTAAAATAGCTGTAAAATTTTCAAAGCTTTTTTTTTTTTTTTTTTTTTTTTTTTTTTT
>NW_007757029.1:0-2769 GCF_000696425.1 Galeopterus variegatus | reverse complement strand
TGTTTGTTTAATAAATTAAAGAGTTTGAAAGGTTGGGAAAAGTAAAAATTGCTAGAGATCAACCCCATTTTCTTATACCTGGAGAAAGTGATTAGGAATCAGTGGGGTCCTTGGAGGCTCTGAAAAATATCTGTTGTGCTTTTTGTGTCCTGCCTGGCCACACTTATGTACAAAGCAAAACCCTGAAATTTCCCTTGAGTTTTCAGGGAGTGTGGTATATGAGCATTTTCTGCGTTGGATCTCAGCCTTTCTGCCCCTGGCCTAGGGACTCTGCATAAGAGCCATAGATCTCTTCTGGATTGTACTTGAATATCTATCCATCTATCGGTCTATTTGTCTATGTATCCATGTGTCTATCTATCTGTCATCTATTTATCCATCTGAAATAAAAGAGAATAGAAAAAAAGATTGATACTTTGTAAATCAGTAAAGATTTACATGGGGATTGTTTTTCTTAGGACGGTGACTCCCAAGTGACACTTCTAATTAAGTGCCATTCTATAACCAAGTTTCCGTATCTGTATGCTGTTCTAAAAAACTTCTTTTTATTCCAGTTATGTCGATATGTTTTGATATTAAATATCTTTAATTGAAAAAAATAAAACTAGTTGATGGTAAGCAAAACAAAACAAAATTTAATAATCAGGTATTAATCTGTAACACACAGAATATTTATGGACAAAATAGACCAATCTGGGGACATTGGTTTATGTGATGGAAATGTGAAGTTTTAGAAAGTATGTATAATGATTTTTGACTAAATTACCACATTCAATTATCTGACTTTTGGTGTTGAATAATGAAGGTCTCATCCATGACAATTCTAAAGGGTAAGTAGATCCTGTGCAAATAATTCACACTAAAACAGTGAATTGAAATTCACACTAGAGGACCAATAAAATCATTAAATTACCAATTACTAATGTAGCACTATCAAAGTCCTAGTGATACCTATCTGTCTATCTATCATTTACATACCTATATGTGTGTGTGCATGTGTGCGTGTGTAGCTATATGTGAAGGTAGATTATAGTCATAAGATTGGGCTTTTACTGAATCACTAGTTTAATAGCATCAGTGTACAATCACATTCAATATGGCATCTTCTTGAAGCACCAGGATTTTAACTACAAAATATACAACCTATGAGAGCAAGTTAGAAAAACTTTAAAACAGGGTTGATAATGCTTATACTTAAAAAACTCTATGGAAACACAATTTTTGTTTCTATACAACAGAGGAAAACAAACAACACAAAAGCAGGCATACATCCTTTGTATCTCTCTTTCTCATCATTTTGTTTATTTATGAAAATAAAACTCATTCTCACAAACATAACAGTTTTAAAATTTTGCTATTGAAGAGATTTTTAGATAATCAGAGATTTTGTTTCCAGTAAGCATTTTCATATGTCGGCAAGAAAGCACTTATTTCACCTAATTTAAAATGCAAGCAAATACATTTTAATTTTATTTTGCTTATTAGTGAGAATTTTCAATGCTGGTAAGCTTTTTAGTTACACAGATATTGATTTGNATATAGATTATCCCCACAAAGTATTGTTAGTAATAAGAGAAATGATAATTTAACAAAGTTACCAAGCATTTGGTAAAACACCATCTCATTTAATATAACAACCCTATGGAGTAGGGCTTATTATTACATGTGTTTCATATGAAAAAACTGAATTAAAGAAAGGTAAAATAATTTGTGAAAACTGAGACAAACCTATTCTACCAAATAAGAATACAAATACGTGGCCAATATCAAATTTTAAATAATATGTATTTTCTAAATCATTCTTTGAGGTTAACAATAAACCTTCCATAAACACACCCAATAATCCAAAATATACCCTTTATTTTCAGTTTATGTTATCTGTATCTTTACCGGTATATAATGATGAATTTCAACATGTCATATATGAATATGTGAACTTTTTTAAACTACTGCTTAGTGTGCTCGTTATTTATTTTTTTAATGAATTTTAACTCAGCAAGATAATGTAGAATTGTCTAAATGATGTGAATAAGATTTTGTATGCGTTCTTTAAAGCATTCCAGATAGAGATCTAAAGTCTTCAGTGACACTGCAGAAGAATTTAACATGTAAATCAATCCATAGGGAAGGTATGGTGGAACAAACTCGCTCTTTGGATTTTCACAATTCTGGCTTTGCATCTTAACTCCCCATTGTCCTAGCCGTGAGACTCTGGGCAAGGTCCTTCAAAAATTTGAGATAGTTGATCAATCCGTAAAATTTTTAAGGTAAAATTTTATATTGAATAAGTTAAAACATGTGCATTAAGTTATGCTTTATTAGTTTAATTGATTATTTCTAGTCTTCTGTAACAAATGACAGAGATATGAATAACAATTAGCTGGCTGGAGGCAAAACTTGTAATGGGATTTTGGCAGATATCTTTTCACACCAACATTCTTTTTGAATCTTTAGGAAGAAGTTTTTTTTTAACAAAAGTTTGTTTCTTCTTTTCTTTCTCATCACCTGCAAGTAATTAAGGGATGTATCCTAGCTTTCCATAAGCCATCTCTTACTTCTACATCCATAAATCTATTTTTCTACTTTAATTCATGAAAAGCTTTTTCTCTTTTATTGTCCCTGTTGTCATCCTTCTTTTTAGGAGGAAGCTTCTAGAAAGAATCGCTTCGAGAGAGTCATTTACATATGTAGATTATTTCAACCAATAAAGTTTTCATTATATGGGCACAACATAGAAAACTATTTTTATCTAGTGAAAAAACATCACTA
>NW_007757028.1:5650-6966 GCF_000696425.1 Galeopterus variegatus | reverse complement strand
TAGATTTCAATTCCTGTCCTGATGGGACCTGTAGACTGATGGGAAAGACAGACAAGTAAAGTGCCTCATGACAAGTCTAGCAAAGAAATACTGAGTGTGTGTGTGTTCCATGTTGCTGTGGGTACTTTTTACAAGTGGATTCATTTAATCCTCCCAAGAACCTTATGAGGAAGAAACTGTTACCAAATTAGGCTCTTGGGTCCCATTGTTGTGAGGCTGCCACACGGACAAGGAACCAGAACACCCAATTGAGAATTTAAAAGGAGGTTTTTATTGGCCGGCCGGCGACTGTTCCTCCAAGAAAGGCTTGGAAGGAAGCAGCCCTGAGTTTAAGTTTAAGGGATCTTTTAAAGGCACATAGTCACACAGGCAAAAAATCATATAGTCACATGCTTACAGTTATCATATAGTTACACACATACATACATACTCTCCTGGCGTGAGGAGTGGGTTTGGGGAGGCCTAGTGCAAGCTGGTAACAGAAACTGAAGCATGTCAGTTAATCACTTAAGGACAGCAAAAACTTTCACAGGGTGGTTTCCTCCTTAGGTTGTCTAGATACATTGGGATACAGCGCTTGGTGTTCTATCAGTCAGGGACAGCAAAGGCAGGCAGAACTTAAAATTTTTCTAAGTACAGGACAATTTTTAACCTTAATTTTCACCACAGGTGTTGGGGGGCTTTCAAACAAGAACACTTTTCAAACAGTAAAAATGGCATAAGCTACATCAATCTACCTCGTCACACCATAGTCATAGAAATGAGCAGTGCACCCAGCAGTAAAGCAAGCAGCGCTTTGTTAAAAGAGGAGATAGACTTACGCATAAGGGGTCATAGCAACAGAGAAGCTAGCCCCCCAGGGGAGCTATTTAAGGTCCTTTATAGGGCAAGGGGCTAAGGGGTACGGGCCAGCGTCATCATTCTGCCCCTCTGCATGTGGTCCATTCTGTTCTTTGTGAGTACGTCATGGGCGCATGCTCAGTTAGGGCTTTGGTCCTTGTGCCTGCTCAGCAGGTCCAAGATGGTAGTGGTGTCCATTAAGGTCACCCCAGGAGGGTCATTGTAGCGGTCACCTTGAAGCTTTGTGTGCATATGGAAACTCCTAAAGAGGTCTTAAGGTTAATCTGTAACTTAATTTTTATAATTACAGGAAAAGAAAGAGTGGGTAGTAATAGTAAGTTTTAAACAAAGCTAACAGTTATATTTTAAAAGCCTCAGGGAGAGGTTTTGCAACTCAGTGAATATCTATTCCCTCTTATCTCAGTTTATTTTATCAGGGCAGGTCATGTGGTAATCATGTGCCCTGGGGGATCTCA
>NW_007757028.1:3147-3810 GCF_000696425.1 Galeopterus variegatus | reverse complement strand
CAGATAGTTTCCTTTGAATTTAGGACTCAAGGCAATGCACCGTACATTCTGACGGCCAAGTCTGGTTCCCCAAACACCGATTAACCCCTGCTGTGGGCACCTGAAGATGTAAAATGACTCTCAGGAGCTCTTGGTGAGCGTCTGAAACAGCAGCTCTCACGGGTTTACTCCAGGGAGTTCCAAGGCTGTTTAGGCTGAATTTTTTGAAGCACATCTGTTGCTGAAAACGAGGTCCCTCTGAGTTTATTTCCATGTCCCAAGATTTCAGGAGCATCAATTCATGAAAATCAGTTCAGGGTGCTGAAGATGGCTGGCTCTGACAGCGTGGCTTCTCTCCAGGATTTTGAGGGGTTTTTCCTCTCAACAGTCATATTAAAAAGCTAAGACTGAGTCACTCTCCTAGGTTGGTAAGGGGCCCCCCGAGGCCTTTGCCTTTTCCTCCCAGGATTGAAGCAGGGGGCTGAGATATCCCAGCCCCATGAAGTTTGGTTTAAATATGCAGCTTTGGACATTCCTTGCCTCTCAGAGAAATTCTGTGCACCCCCCTTTGTTGTCTCCATAAAATGAGAAGGAAGAACTTTCTGGATATATACGCCTGGTTGATCATTAAGATCCTGATCCCTGTTTACTAAGAAGTGGGTCATTTTGAATTGCAAAGTGCTC
>NW_007757028.1:0-226 GCF_000696425.1 Galeopterus variegatus | reverse complement strand
ATCCCAAATTGGATGCCTATTTTTTATCAAAAACATTTTGATCTATATTCCGAGTGTATCAGATTTACTGTTGAAAAAGTAGGTTTGCATACCCGAGTTGTCCCTGAATTGCATAAAAGCTTTGGAAGAATCGAATTGAATATTTGTGTTTAAATTAAAATTGCGTACACTCAAATACAATTAAAAATTCAGCTCCTTGGTCACACTAGCCCAACAGCCTCATGTG
>NW_007757027.1:1956-6966 GCF_000696425.1 Galeopterus variegatus | reverse complement strand
TTTGTATTAATCCACAGAAAAAGGAAAGTGCTGGTGGAAAAAACGAGAATTAAGAGAGGTAGTTCAGGTGCAGATGAGAATCATCTGATTCTCAATGCAAACATGCTTCTTTTATTTTTTTAACTTTTTTCCTTGAGATAGTAGTTTCTAAATATATCCTAGAAACACTACTGACTTCCAGGTGCTATTGGGCATGAAGTTCCTTTTTAATGAGATAAAACAGTATCAAGAAGTCAACATGCCACACATGCCGTGGCTGAATTTCACCAGGTTTCTGTGCAGCAGAAAATGAATAAGAATGAAAATGAATTGAATATTCAGGCACAGTTTGCCAACTCCTCTGGAAAATAATTTTGTCTGATATTATTACATTGTGATCATTTCCTGAATGCCATAAAATGCTGAGTACAATAATAAAAATTGATATGTATATTGACATTTCAGTTTTCTAAATAGAAGCTGAGAAAATATAAACAGCATTTGGTCTTTGCAACTCTTCTGACCAACCGTTCCTATGCTGACTAATTCACTTACTCTCAAATGCCTCATTTGGCCTTAATATAAATGTCTTCCAAAATAATTTCTCACCAGTAGATTATGCGCATCTTTAGTGTGATTCATAATTTACATGTGTAGTTTGCATAATTTTGCATCAGAGTGTCTGCTTTAAATTAGGTAAAGGTCACCGTCATTCATAATCAAGAAGAAGGTGGATTAAAGGTCACAATTCAATAAAAAAAAAAAAAAAACTTGATTAGATGTAGAGGTTTGTTCATGTGATTCAATATCATTAGATAAATAAAAATCATGAGTCAACAAATTAACCTCAGTAAAATGGGTGACCTGCTTCTTTGTGATCAAAAATTATATTCACAGATTTCTTTTTTCCCAGTGTAGAACTTGTTTCTATGTAGCAGTTATTTCTGTGAAGTGTTAACAGTTACTTCTGTTAATACTTTTACCACTGAATGTCTTTTAAAATGTCATCTGGTTTTAGGAATGACATAAATGACAATTTCGTCTCAAAAATAAAGGAGTGATTTATAATGAATTAATAATAGACAGATGTGGATTAGAAAGTCCCTAAGGGTCTCTGGTTACTTCTACCATTTTTTCCCTGAGGTAATTCCTAGTTCCTCCACTCTTTAAAAGATGGAGCTGTCACAGCATGTTTCTTCTCTTATGTAACTCTTTTATACCTCTCACGGACACTTAAGAACCCCTATAAACCCTTCTAAATCTTGACATCTACTCTGTATTTCTGTCTGTAATGAGAATGGATAAGTATAAAATAAACATAGTTATTTAGGCTTTTTTGATTTGTTGAACATTTAAAGGTGTGTTTGACAATGACTTGAATAAATGGAAAGCAGTTGAAAATAAACAAATGCTAAGTTGCAGTATGTATTTATTTTGTCCATAAATCAATTTGAATACCTGAAAGAGGATAATTTGTATACTTTTCATCTATGTTTGGAGGCTGGGCATGAGTACTCAGTTGTTAACATCAATACTTACCGCAACAGAACTCACTAATATTACTACAATATAAAGAATCTGATATCCTCATCTTATAATATTTCTTTTCCTTATCATATGTGATCTTGACTTAGGGGGAAGTCTTACTTCTCACATTAGTTGCTTGTCTACTCTACTTGTTACATTGGCATCTTAGCTAGCATAGGGTCATCTACCAAAAAAAAAAAAAAGAGGGGTGGGAGACGAGGAGGCACCACCATTTTATAAGTACACTGTTTACTTTTTCCAAAGAAAATCAAACATTTTTAAAGGAACTATACAGGTTAAATGGTTTAAGCAGATTATAATTAGTTAATTTTGTTAAACATATATTGGATCAATTTTACATTATTTTAATTACCTGTTGGAATAATGGTTTGGTGAACAAATTCACTTGATGTTCAGGATCAAACAAAATTATGTTTCCTCTGGGTAGGCTTATGTTTCACAAAATGATTTGGAAATGACCTCCTTTGCTTTCATCTAAAATATCTTTGGATTTAGGAAATGATTAAAGTTGGATATATCGTGTTTAAGCCAATCATATTTTATCATTTTCATAGCTTATTCTTTCTTTAAAGAGGGAAATAATGAAACTTCACTAAACACATGTTCCCTCTTCAAGGAGACTCTTGGAATTCATGCACTATTATGATATTTGTAAGGTTGATTCACCTCCTGTTTCTGTCAGAAGACATGTCTTGTATTCTAGTAAATTTATAAATTTTTTTCTGACAAGACAGGTGATCATTAAATTTCATGGCCAAATCAGAGATGTTCTGATTTATATCTCTGCAGTGCATGTGTAGACATATGCACCTATACATATACCTACAAATAAGCAATCCCTGAATTGTAAACACTAGATCCCAGGTATTTAGAGAGTACACAAGAAAGCCACATAACCACCTCTCATCCACCTCAATTTAGGACATCCAGTGAGCATTGTTGGGAAAGTGCAAATACAATTTGTCAATATGAAGTTACCAAGTTACTCAATGTTACCTATCTTTCTTTTTGCTTATAGCTGTGGTTCTCAACTAGGAGAAATTTTGCTTCCTAGAGGACATTTGGTGATGTTTATAGATATTTTTGGTGTGGGTTGGTGTGGGGGATGCTGGTACTAGTGGCATCTAGTGGGTAGAGGCCAGGCATGATGCTAAACATTCCAAAATGGACAGGACAGCCCCCCACAGCAAAGACTTATCTGGTCCAAAATGTCAATAGTACCAAGGATGGAAAACCTCATGTTACAGGAAAGAAGGAGATATTTCTTCATTCTGTGTCTCAAGTCAATAGCACCTCTCTCCCCAACCCCATGTCATCCCATTCTGCATCTGGCTAACTCCTCTTCATCCCTCAGAATTCACTGGCCATTCAACACCTCCTTCAGGAAAACTCTGCTGACTTGTCTTACGCTGGCACTCCTTTGAGTTACCATACCACTGTGTCCCTCTGAGCTCTGATGATTGATTTGTTCTTCTGTATCCCATACTAGACTATAAATCTCCCAAGAATCGTACTTTGTATTGCTAACATCTAGCATAGTTTGTGGGACATAATAACTGTTCTATTATTATTTGTTTTTGAATGAAATCAAGTTTATCTTTAGAAACAATACCATACAGGGTGTTTGGGTTTAGCTTAAATAGTAATTAAGATAATATTTCAGGCATTATGGGTTAAATAAATTGTAGTTGTTGGACTGAAAATATAACTGTTTCAAAAAAAATTTGAAATACAACCACTTGTAAGTAGGGGGTCTGCCTTCATATCTATTTATATCTATAGAGCTGAATATGTTTTAAAACATAATTACATGTTAATGAAATATGGCATGATTGTGTCTGTGTATTGTTTGTGCATATATATGTATATGTATGTATGTGTGTACATATTAAATTTCAATAAGGTATACATTTTAATGAAAACATTCCATGATAGTATTATAAATATATACACATACCCAAATGAAGCACTTCACATGTACCTCATTAAATTTTCCAAGTACTAATGATTATTTATATTTAATATGCCAAATACTATATTTGTAATAAAATAGGAAAAAAAGCATTCTCCACCTTTAAAGAACATAGATGCCTTTAATGAAATTACTGTTATTTCTGTGTTTTATGTCTTCCTGATTTTTGTGGTTTAGGCTATAAATATGGTCAGTAACAGTATCAAATTATGAAAAAACAACTGCACAATTTAATAATGAGTAGTTTAATTGATTGATTGATATCAATCGATGCAAGTCCAGGGCTACCTTTCACATCGGTTGTTACACTTTCAACAGTAATATTCATAACTCTGTACTTTGGCAATATTATTTCCCATTTTATTTCCTAAAGAGAAAGCGAAGCCTAAATCTATCATGTCTCTGATTAATAAAAGTCAATGTAAGCAACTAATTTGGGGAAACACCAAAAGTTTACATCAGCAGAATTTAGGAATTGAGAGCACAACGTTGGTTTATGTTCCATTTCAGGATCTGCCATTTAGAAGCTGTGAGACCTTAAAGAAGTTATTTAACCCCCTAGGCCTCATGCTTATCTCTAAAATGGGGACAATACTGATATCTACTAATAACTACTTCATATGGTTGTCATACAGATAAATGAAATGATATTTAAAAAGAATTCAGCCTACAAACACACATCATAAACTAATTCAACAAAAGGTGGCTATTATTAACATAGTAGTAGTTGCAGAAGTAACCACGGCAGTAAAAACAGCAATGACAGGGCAGTATGAATCCAGGGTTTCTATTACAATCTGGGAAATATACCTAATAATATTTCTATTACTTAAAGTTAGATTTATATTGGAAAAAATGTACAAAAGAAATCCTTTTATGTGTTCTTTTTTGCTGCAGTCCTAATATTTGGCATTACTTATGCTTTCTGAGCCAGCTCACCTCTCTTCAATGGATCCTCTCTTCAACTACTTTACTCCTCTCTGTCTTCTTTTAATTTCATCCTTCTGTTGCATGTAACATTCATTTTATCCTCCATCAATTTTATGATGTTGTTTGCTTGTCTGTTTGAATTTCAGAGTAGATTCCACATTTACACTTCTTTAATAAACCCGACAGCATTTTTTCCTACTTCTCCATGTCCTGCTCACAAGAACAACATAATCTTAAATAAAAAATCCAGGCTGTTGTTGTTGTTGTTGTTGTTATTTTTCCAATAGGGTGCATCATACATAAAAGAGGCCATGAAATATGCAAATTTCTCATCAAACTAAGAAAATTCCATACCTTTCTCTCCCTCTGATTCCAATAGGCCAATCTGCCAAGTAGCATTTCTATAAAGCTGATCATAAAGGTGGGGCTCCACAAATGTTTTCTGAATAGAATTGGATTTATGGAATCATTCTAGTGAATGATACTATAAAGGCTAAAATCATCACAGTTAAATTATCGTGAGTTTTCTTATTGCATTCATTAATTTTATTTCCTAGAATAAGGCAATAATTGTAGAGGAA
>NW_007757027.1:0-935 GCF_000696425.1 Galeopterus variegatus | reverse complement strand
CAAAAGAGTAGAGATCTTTGACCCTTAACTGAGGGGGTAAGATACAAATTTCTACCTTTGTCCCTTGCCTTTTTTACATTGAATGTGAACAAAGTAAATATACATATCCAAATGATACATGAAACCCTGAAAAAGGTCATCAATACCATATATGACAATTAGCGATAAGTATAACTTAGGACATGGTGAGTGCATAATTCTGTACGTCAGTAAAAAACATGAAATGCACAGCTTTAAATGGAGCTTTTTAGCAAGCAAAGAACTTTAGTTAGGGAGGAAAAGATTTATGGGCTTCAGTTAATCATAAGTTTAATATGCACCAATGGTGAGATATGGCTGCTAAGAAAGAATACCACCACCTTAGGCTAAATTAATAGACATTGTAAAAACGACAGTAGAAAGAATGGTCCCATTACATTCTCCAATTATTAGATCACATCTGGAGTATTGCAATTAGTTCTCTACATTTAAAGAAGACTGGAAAACACAGTATGTCAAAAAAATATGGGCAATTGGAGGAGGTTTAAAAACCATGTTACATGAGGAATAGTAAAGGAACTAAAGTGTTCAGCCTAGGGGAAAAAAAGACTGATGGGAGATATAATAAACAATTGATATGGATCACTATGAATATCTTTCAACAAATATTTATTGACACATTCTGTGGCAAGCACTGTGCTCATAAATGACTTAAACTGAGAAAGTAAAAAAGAAATTGATCTTGAATTCCTTTATTAGTTAATATTCAAGAGGAGATAGATTTTAAATAACTAGACATGCAAATAAACATCTGATAACAAATAGTAATAAGAAAAGAAAGGAAAGGATATAAGGAAAAAATGAATGAATCTTAATTGGGAAGGAGTGTAGAGTCAAGAAAGGTTTCTCTGAAGAAGTGACATTTAAATCAAATAAATAAGGTGGATGGGAGAAGG
>NW_007757026.1:6519-6967 GCF_000696425.1 Galeopterus variegatus | reverse complement strand
GATTTCTCACCTTCAAAATGTTTACATAGATATCTTGCAACACAGGGTTGTGTAGAGGGTTAACATTTTTAACTTTTTTTTAAAAATAAAGTATAATAAATGTTATTTTTTTTAAGATTAACACTGAGAATAATTATGTCACAGCTCATAGTAGTGAGTTAGTAAGTACTGTCTATAGAAATAGAGGATAGAGTATATTACAGTTATATAGTAGTTACAAAGATAACTACTAGAACTAAAATCAGATTATAAACCTTTCAAATTATCCAAAGAAACACACACACAAAATAAAGTCAATAAAACAGAACATATAGTAAATAAGATATTTTTATTAAAGGTTTTTGGGTTTTGGTTTTGTTTTTTTTTTTTTCTTGTTTTTAAATGACTGGTAAGGGGATCCTAACCCTTGACTTGGTGGTGTCAGCACCACGCTCTCCCAAGTGAGCCA
>NW_007757026.1:0-1134 GCF_000696425.1 Galeopterus variegatus | reverse complement strand
CTCATGGTACCATGTTTCTCTTCCTCCCACCCCTATCCCCAAACCCTTAGCTCTTTCCAGTTCAAAGGCAGCCTTTGTGATGGTATCAGAAAACCTGAAGGCTAAACCATAAGTGATGTCTTAAGTTTACATGTATTTACTCATTTGATCCTCCAAATGACCCTAAGAGAGAGCTATGACAGTGGTCCCATTTCCAGGTGGGAAATCTGGGGTACAGAGAGGTGAAGTAATCCACCCACGGTCTCACAGCTGGTTAAGTGGCAGAGCTGGGACTCAACCCAGCGCTCTCTGAACCACTGTCCTACACAGGCATGGATGAGCACCCCACCACCAAGAATCAAGTTGCAAAGGAATAATCTCTCCTCCTACCGAGCAACTGGCTCAGCCATTCAACAGCTTCTGCTTTTGGCCATTCCACGTCCTTTCCTGTTCCACACCCCAGCCTAGAGACCGGGTTTGCTAACTCTGACCTGGCTCCTTCCTTACTCTGAGGTGACTGTTCCTTCTTGCTCAGCAGCAAATCCTGAGCTCTATCACGATCTCCCTCTCTTCCCATCTCTTTTTGGTCTTTGACAACATACCCCGGGGAGCTCATTCTAGCTTCCCCTACCTTCTAAACCTACAATCCCTCCAAAGCATCTCAGCCTCTCCTGACCCTTGCTGCTACCACCCACAAGTGCCCCTCTCCTGCTGTTTCCGGACTTAAAGCCAAGCAGGGGAGGATCTCTCTGTTCAAGACCCCCCCACCCCTCACACACACACACATCTGCAGCATTTTTTTTCAGATCAGCTCCCAGGCCAAAGCTCCCTTCCAAACTCACCAAGAGAATTTTAAAATATATTCTCCCAAAGCAAGTATTTCTGCATTTTAACATGAGACAAAGGTCTGGAAACATCTCTGGGCTGGTTACTCTCCACTTGCCTGTTGGGATCTACCCTTTTCCTTCTGCAGGCTCAATACAGCAGGCTGACCTGTATAACCAGCATCTGAGGACCCCCTTGTTCTCTGGCTGTCAGGTGGGTTTGGCCAATGGTAGACATGGGTAGGAGATGAGACTTCAGGAGGACAGGAAGGTCAGGGTACTTTCGCCAACTCTCTCTCCTCGGCTGTGAATGTGACTTCTTTTTTTTTTT
>NW_007757025.1:6310-6967 GCF_000696425.1 Galeopterus variegatus | reverse complement strand
AAGTGAAAAATTTCATTAATTAGAAATAATATTTTACCACTTAGAGTTGTGAGGGATGAAACAACATAGGTGAAAAATACATGCAACTATAACTTGAGATTAAAATATGTTACTGTGGTAGAACAAAATCCAGATCAGGACTCATTTCTTGAATGTAGTGCTAAGATCTGGTATTTGTCTTTCTAATTTTAACAATCAGCAAACTTTCTGAGAATCACCTTTATTTTTGATCTTGTAAATGACCAAAACATATGAATCTTGGGATGATTTGAATAATCTGAATAATTTTTTCCAGAATAAGTTCATTAATTTTCTTTATTTTTCCATCTCAAAAGCTATTTACTATTTAACACATGCAGTGCATGCAATAAGTAACAGTTTTCATCTAGTAAACTGTATCAACATTATGTAATGAAGCTACATTCAACCCCTACATTTTTCCAATATGCAATAAGATGAAACAGTAAAGAAATATATCGACATTAACGTACACTGGCAGGCTTACAATTTATAAAATCAGCATTGAAATAAAGCCAATGCTATTAATACAGGCTTTCACATTTTATTTTATTTTTTTATTTATTTATTTATTTTTGGTCTCTTTTTTCGTGTCCGGCAACGGATTGCAACCCTCAGTGTCGCGCCTGTACTGGACCG
>NW_007757025.1:0-699 GCF_000696425.1 Galeopterus variegatus | reverse complement strand
AGTCTGGCACATTCACCCTTTCCTCCTCTTTTTCTCTTTGTATCCACCACCTCCACCACCGTCCAGGCCCTTCCCACTCCTCACCAGAACATCGCTACAGCCATCCACCCTGCTTCCCACCTTTTATTGCTGCCACCGTCTGGTTAAAAGATTTACAGGAGGTTCCTCATTGCAAAGCACCGCTTCTACACGCCTTGGATAAGTGTTCAAAGATTTCCAAGCTCAGGCTCCACCCACGTTTTCAGCCTTATCTATCCCTCCTCTAGACCTCACACTGGCCAAACTGGTCTGCATGCCCTGCTTCACATGCACCCTGCACCTGCCCTTCCTTCACTCTGTAAGCTTCCTCTTTATACCCACCCATCTCCCTCACCTGACGCCTTACTTACTTCACTTACTCCTGTTTCAGGATACAGCTCAAAAGCCAAGACTCTTTTGAGTTTTTTCCTAATTCTGAACTGTAATTGCTCTCTCCGGGTTTGTGGCAATTTAGCACTTGCCACATTCTGCCTCGTGTTGTTATCTGTGTGCTTAACTTTCTTCCTCAAGGAGTTAAAAACACTTTCAGAGAAGGTGCATATTTTGTTGCAACTTGTATCTCTGATAGTATCAACCATTCAAACAAATGTTCAATAAATGTTTTCTGAGCAGAATTTAATCTGCCAGCTCAGGAACTACCTTTCTTTAACTTCAGCCAAG
>NW_007757024.1:6055-6967 GCF_000696425.1 Galeopterus variegatus | reverse complement strand
ACTTGTTGTTGTCCAGTTATGGTTTATGTTTATTCTCCATCTAATTCTGAAAAAGAGATTGTGTCCTTTTGCAATCTGAGGGCTTTTCAGGAAGAGGACAGTGCATATGTCACTTGCTTTACCACAGTACCTGATACAAAGTAGTCCATATGGCCTTTACAGGGACAACTTGAGCACCTAAGTTAAGTCTGATTGATAGCATGTTTTGTTCAAATAAAGCACAGCCACAGCAGCTATTAATCCAAATTCTATGCACGTTTTCTAAGCCAGTGATTCTGAGATTGTGGTCTGTGGACCACAGCATTAGTAACATCTTGGAACTTGTAAAAAATGCAAATACTTGGCTCTGAAGATTGGGCTCAAAAAAAAAAAAAAAAGCAATTCTTATGCCTACTAAAGTTTTCAACTACCAATCTTAGCAAATAAGTATGAGTAATAATGTATATAGTTAATACACAATGTTATACCGAAATTGTGTGTTCGGCTTTTGGTATTTGTTTATGAACATGGACCCATGCCATTTAAGTAAAACAATCCCACATACCCTGTTTCTTCTTTCTCTGCTTTAATCCACATATGAAACAGGAAGGAGTCCTATTTAAGGAAACCAAATTGCAGTAAACTAATATGGAATATTCCTTGTCTCCAAACTTGCCTGCTATGGAGTTCATACTATTCTGGGCTGTGATAATTGTGTTTTGTTTTCAAAGGAGGAAACTTCAGACCTCATTCTCTTGCAGTTCTTGCTGAATTGCAGTCTGTAACTTTAAATAAATGTGTAAAGGGACTTTAAATAAATGTGTAAGTGCCCACTGTATGATATGTGCATACACATAACATCCTATTGAACATCTCAACAAATTAGTTCTCTAGGTAAAAGATCATAATGTCACCAATAAAGGAAAAGCAAGC
>NW_007757024.1:0-2727 GCF_000696425.1 Galeopterus variegatus | reverse complement strand
CTACTCAACGTCAAGTAAGCCAACGTTACCACTGTTGTTAAGTCAAGCCTCATCTTAGACTCAGTCTAAAGACTATGCTCAGTCGTCATAATCTTGACATAGTTTGACGGCTATTTCTCTGTATACTTCCCTCTCCTGCCTTCTGGTTTTCCTCCCCCTTCTCTCACAAGCCCATCTCAGTCTTCTTGGTTAGCTCCTTGTTCTCTCCCCAGCTTTCAGTACTTCAGGCTCATTGCATGGGTCTCTCCTCACGGTATCACTCTTTTGAAGATCTAATCCAGACTCACAATTGTAAATGCTGTCTCTGTGTTTGTTGGTTTTTTGCAAAAAATACATCTCCTGCCTGCAACTCTCCTCAGAACTTCAGACGTTCATGTCTAACTATCTATTTGACATCTGCCCATGGAATCTGATCGACATTTCAAATTTAATATATTCCAAATTGAGTGTCTGTTAACTTCCCTCCCTCTCATTTCTCATGTCAGAACTGGGAAGCCCATTCTCCCTCTCACTTTGGCAAAATATCAAGGACTTACCCTTGATTCCTCTTTTCCGCCTGTGCTTCTCTCCCTTCACTTCCCTTCTCTCATTCTACACTTCTTGTCTGTCAGTAAATTCTGTCTACACAACCTTTAAAAGCTATCCAGAGTTGGAAAATTTTTATTACCTCCATGGCTGCCATTCGACTTTGTGTTACCATGATCTCTTGCCTGATTTATTACAGCAAATGGCCTTCTGCTCTCATCCTTACCTTTCAAAACATTCTCAACGCAGAAGTCTGGAATATCTCATTTAAATATGTGTCGCTTCCCATCACCGTTCTGTCTAAAGCCATCTGATAATTTCCATCTTTCTCAGAGTAAAAGCAAAGTCCTTACAGTGACTCATAAGAACCTATACGATCTGTCCCCCGTTACCTCTCTGTTCCCATCTTTGTCCAAAGAATTCTTCTCAGTGGAAACTTTCTTGGCCATTCTCTCCAAAATTTCCCCTTCAACTCTGTTATGTCCTATTCTTCTGCCCTGTTTAACTTTACATTTCACCTTAATATTTATCACTATCTAATATACCGTACACTTCCTTGCTTTTCTTGTGTTGTAACTGTTGTCTCCATATAGAGTAAACCTTATGTGCACAGGGATTTTTATGTTTTCTTCACTGCTCTACTACAGAACCTAGAAGAGTGTGTGACATAAAAGAGTGTATAAATCATGTTGTGCAAAGAATGTTTGTTGAAAGAATATGAGGGTACTTCAAAGAGTCCATGGAAAGATACATATTATCTTTCAATTCTATTTGTCCACAAACTTTTTGAAGTATCTCATAAATGAGCAGAATTTTCAGAATCTTGATTCAGGAATTTTTATGGAAAATTCATCATTCAAAATTAAAGATAAAATAGAAAGTGTAAGTCTGAGGGGGAAAAAGTTCAAGTAAAGATAATATGCCCCAATTTTAACATTTTAGGGAGGAATATGAGATTTGGGTCAGGAAGTCATAGAAGGACAATTCAGTTTCTTAAAATTTATATAAAACAGCAAAGCTTCTTACCTTTCTACAGTGTCAACCTAAAACCTGAAGTTTGGACTGTATTTCAAAAAATGACAAACAAAAGTAATAAGATCTTTGCAAATAACGCTTGTGAATTTAAGCTGCAGAGTTGAACACAACACGTAGCATCGTGTTTTCTTTCATTCATCTTCATTTCTCGCAAGCGTCTAGTTTTCTGAAGTAACTTTAAAAAGCTACTATATGACTCATAAAAGCATATTGCAGATGACACAACATAAAAGCCTTTTAAAAATCTTTCTTATTCGTCTAGTTTTCTTTAACTGATTAGGAACTTAGCAACATGTTTTTTCTCACGGGGCTATTTCCCACCTGTGTATGGATTAGGGTTTCAGAATTTAGCTAAATGAGGCTAAAAAAAGAGGATTTTTTTTTCATATACAGAATGACTTTAGGATTCTTTGTCTCTCTTCACATAAGTCAAAATTGAAAGATTAACCATATATAATCATTGTGTTTATGGGGAGATCAGGTATTAAGAAATACTAGAATCTGGCAGTAGTTTTCATTTGAACTACCCCTAAAACTAGAAAGGGATTTATAAAGTTTTAGAGGAGAGTTCCCAAAACCACCAAAAGAAAGAATACAATTTTCTTGGCTTCAAATAGTAAATCCCTTTTCTGCAGACAATCTTTCAGTATTAACCATGTAAGAGGTTGCACACCAAAAGTAGGGATAAAAGTTTGTGAAATAGGATGATGCTTTTAAATCTGGGCTCATGTCAAATTAGCCAGTGAAAAGGCATAAACAAGATTGTGTTCTATTTTCTGCTAATATATTTTTAATCTCCATAGAATGTTATTAACTCTTTAATTACATGATTTTTCACCTACTATATTTGAAATACACCAAAATTTTTAGGACAAATCATAATTTAAAAAAAATTAAAGAGGATTGTTGGGGGATATAAATGACAACATTGATCTTATTAAATGACTTTTCTTTCATCTCTATTATGTATGTGTGTGTGTATATACGTATGTATTTATTTTAATATCTAATCTGCTGAAAATAGAGACCACCACACTTAAAGATGGTAAAACTTAAGGGTAGGTATTCTAATTTATTCTTTATTTTAAATTCCACTTAGCACAGTTATAAAAACATGTTGAATGAATGGATGGATGGATGGATGGATGGATGGATGGATGGATGGAT
>NW_007757023.1:3461-6967 GCF_000696425.1 Galeopterus variegatus | reverse complement strand
TAGGATCCGAACCCATGGCCTTGGTGTTATCAGCACCGCACTCTCCCGAGTGAGCCACGGGCTGGCCATCACCCAGATGCTTCTAAGAAGTGCTTAGAGAGGTGGAAGACCATGTCTGCTAAAGAGAAAGGAAAATTTGAAGACATGGCAAAGGCAGACAAGGCCCGTTATGAAAGAGAAATGAAAATCTATATCTCTCCTCAAGGGGAAACAAAAAAGTTCAAGGATCGCAGTGCACCCAAGAGGCCTCCTTTGGCCTTTTTCTTGTTCTGTTCTGAGTATTGCCCAAAAATCAAAGGAGAACACCCTGGCACATCCATTGGTGATGTTGCAAAGAAACTGGGAGAGATGTGGACAACACTGCTGCAGATAACAAGCAGCCTTATGAAAAGAAGGCTGCTCAGCTGAAGGAAAAATATGAAAAGGATATTGTTGCATACCAAGCTAAAAGAAAGCCTGATGCAGCAAAAAAGGGAGTTGTCAAGGCTGAAAAAAGCAAGAAAAAGAAGGAAGAGGAGGAGGAAGATGAAGATGATGATGAATAAGTTGGTTCTAGTGCAGTATTTTTTTCTTGTCTGTAAAGCATTTAACCCCCCTGTACACAACTCATTCCTTTTAAAGAAAAAAATTGAAATGTAAGGCAGTGTAAGATTTGTTTTTAAACTGTACAGTGTCTTTTTTTGTATAGTTAAAACACTTCTAAATGTGTCTTTAGATAGCCCTGTCCTGGTGGTATTTTCAGTAGCCACTAACCTTGCCTGGTACAGTATGGAGGTTGTAAATTGGCATGGAAATGTAAAGTAGGTTCTTGTTGGTGCACAGCACAAGTTAGTTATATATGGGGATGGTAGTTTTTCATCTTCAGTTGTCTCTGATGCAGCTTATACTAAATAATTGTTCTGTTAACTGATACCACTCTGTAATTGCGATAAAAAAGTTGCAGCTGTTTTGTTGACATTCCGAACGCTTCTAAGTAAATACAGTTTTTTTTAATTTAAAAAAAAAAAAAGAATGTTACATAAATGGAATCCTTCAGTATGTAACCTTTGGGATTGTCTTCACTCAGCAAAATTCTTTGGAGATTCATTTAGGTTGTTGCATCTATCAGTAGTTCATTCCTTTTTATAGCTGAGTGATACTCAGTGGTGTGGATTTAGCCATTCACCCATGAAAGAACATCTAGTTTTTGGCTATTTTACATAAAACTGCTATATAAATATTTTTGTGCAGGTTTTTGTGTGAATATAAGATTTCATTTCTCTGGGATAAATGCACAGGAGTGCAATTCCTGAATCATATGGTAGTTGCTTGTTTAATTTTTTGAGAAATTGCTAGGTTGCTTTCTGGGGTGGCTGTATTAGTGTGCAAGGGTTGCCAAAACAAAATACCATGGACTGGATGGCTTTAAATAGAAATCTATTTTCTCATAGTTCTGGAGGCTTGAAGTCAAAGATTCAAGTGTCAGCAGGTTTGGTTTCTCCAGGAAAAAACCCTCTCTCCTTGGCTTGCAGATGGCACCTTCTCACTATATCTTCATGTGATCTTTCCTCTGCACAGGCATCCCTACTGTCTTTTCCTCTTCTTATGAGGACATCAGCCAGGACTAGGGCCCCATCCTTGTTTTAACTTACTCACCTCTCTAAAGACCTCATTTCCAAAAAAACTGTTATATTCTGAGGTTGGGACTTCAACCTATTAATTTTGGAGAGCACAATTTAGTCCATAACAGTGGCTGTGCCATTTTGGTGATGTCACTATTTTTTATTTTAGCCATTCTGATAGGTTTGTAGGGATATATCATTACGATTTTAATTTGCATTTTCCTAATGGCTGATGATGTTGAACATCTTTTCATGTGCTTATTTGCCATCTGTATATATCTTCTCAGGTGAAATGTCTCTCCATATCTTTTGCCTATTTTCTAACTGGATTATTTACTTTTTTTCTGTTGAGTTTTTTAAAGTTCTTTGTATATTATAGTCACTAGTTCTTTTTGGGTATGTGGTTTGCAAATATTTTCTCCCAGTCTGTAGCTTGTCTTTTCATTCTCTTAAAAGAGTTTTTCTAAGAGCACAGGCTTTTAATTTCGATGAAATCTAGCTCATTCATTTTTCCTTTTATGGATTGTGCTTTCAGTGTCACGTCTAAGAACTTTTTGCCTAGTCCCAGAAACCTATAGTATTCTATTTTTTTCCTTAAAGTTTTACATTTAAGTCTGTGATCTATTTTCAGTTTGTTTTAATATAAGGTGTGAGGGGCCTGCCCGTGGCTCACTCGGGAGAGTGTGGTGCTGATAACACCAAGGCCCCGGGTTCGGATCCCATATAGGGATGGCCGGTTTGCTCACTGGCTGAGCGTGGTGCTGACAACACCAAGTCAAGGGTTAAGATCCCCTTACCGGTCATCTTGTAAAAAGAAAAAAAAATAATAATAATATAAGGTGTGAGACTTAGTCAAGGATCATTTTTTGGCCTATCAGTGTACACTTGCTTCAGCACCATTTGTTGAAAAGGCCATCTTTCCTCCTTTGAATTGGGAGTGTTCTAGAATTGGCAATGAGAAGGAAGGACACCTGCCTTATGTCCAGGCCCAGAGATGGTGTGGAGGGAGAGGGGGTGGAGGGTTAGCTACCATTTGAGAGAGCTGCAGGGAAACACTGTCCTCAAGGCAGAGGGAGTGTTCTGTTAGAGCAAAGGTGAAGAGAACTATCAGAGGATTTAGATTTTGACAAGCTTTCAGTTCCAGGGGGTATAGTATGATGGTGGGAATTGGGGACAGAATACTAGAAGTACAGAGACTTATTGGGATTAGAATACAAGGGAGGTAGGGGGTGATGACTGGAGTCTGTAGCTTCTTGTAGTGACTCTTAATCCGGGATAAAGGCTGTAATGAGATTAGTCCTGCTGAACTATCCCCAAGGCAGATAGTGGTGGCAAGCTTGTAAATATTTTTGTGTAAGAGGTGTATGTGTCTGAGGCTCCCTCTAGATGCTTGTCTTTGGAGGCTAGGAAGTCTAGAGAAACTGAGGTTACTCTGAGCAGGCCCCCACTTGGCCCCTATATATGGCAGGGAGCAGGCCTTGGGGGTTGAGGTACTCAGGATTTCCTCCGTACCCCTTTGCAGCAGGGACAGCCTTGACTCTAGGTAGACTTATCATCTGAAGAAGCCAGGACTTAAAACTGAATACAGCTACAACTTCCCCCACCCTCCTTGCCCCCTGAAGATGGTGGGACTTCTCTTCTTTTCCTTTGCCTGCTTTTAAAAATGTTCTTTTTTGCTTTGGTGTTTTGCAATTTTGTTACAGTGTGGCTAGATGGCAAATTTTTTCTTTATTCAATTTGGGATTTATTTGGCTTCTTGAATTTAAGGATAGGTATTTTTTTTTTTCCTTTTTGTCTTTTTTCGTGACTGGCAACGGATCGCAACCCTCAGTGTCGCGCCCGTACTGGACCGAGACCGGCAATGGGATCGCAACCCTCGGTGTTGCACCCGCACCTCGCTCAGCC
>NW_007757023.1:0-2300 GCF_000696425.1 Galeopterus variegatus | reverse complement strand
TCAGGAGAGTGCAGTGCTGATAACACCAAGGCCACGGGTTCGGATCCTATATAGAGATGGCTGGTTCGCTCACTGGCTGAGCGTGGGGCAGACAACACCAAGCCAAGGGTTAAGATCCCCTTACTGGTCATCTTCTATTAAAAAATAAATAAATAAATAAATAAAATAAAATAAAAAATGTTTTAATCATGGTAAAATATATATAACATAAAATAAACTATTTTCTTTTTTTGGCAGCTGGCTGGTACAGAGATCTGAACCCTTGACCTTGGTGTTATCAGCACCACGCTGTCCCAAGTGAGCTAACCAGCCAGCCCCTAAAATTTGCCATCTTAGCCATTTTTAAGTGTACAGTTCACTGGTATTAAGTATATCCACATTGCTATGAAGCTGTCCTTCTATCCATCTCTAGAACTTTTTCATCAGCCCAAACTGAAACTCTGTACCCATTAAACGATAACTACCCCCTTCTACAACCCCTGGCAACCATTGGTCTACTTTCTGTCTCTTATGAATTTGACTACTCTATGCACCTCATTTAAGGGAAATCATACAGTATTTGTCCTTTTGTGTCTGACTTATTTCACTTAGGATAATGTACTCAAGGTTCATCCATGTTGTAGCGTGTGTCAGAATTTCCTTCCTTTGTAAGACCGAATATTATTCCACTTTTTTTTTTTTTTTTTTTTTTTAAAGATGACCGGTAAGAGATCTTAACTCTTGACTTGGTGTTGTCAGCACCACGCTCTCCCAAGTGAGCCAAACTGCCATCCCTATATAGGGATCTCAACCCGTGGCCTTGGTGTTATCAGCACCACACTCTCTCAAGTGAACCACAGGCTGGCCCTATTCCACTCTATTTATATGCTACATTTTGTTTATCCATTCATCTGTCGATGAACAGTTGAGTTGCTTCCACCTTTTGGCTATTTTGAATAATGCCGCTATGAACATGGCTGTACAGATATTTCTTCAATACCCTGCTTTCATTTCTTTTGGATATGTATCCAGAAGTGGATATATATGAGTGGATATATATGATTGCTGGATCATATAGTAATTCTGTTCTTTAATTTTTTGAGAAATGACCATACTGTTTTCCACAGTGGCTATACTATTTTACATTCCTACCAACAGTGCACAAAAGTTCCAGTTTCTCCACCTCCTTGCCAATATTTTGTTTTTTATAGTAGCCATCCTAATGGGTGTAAGTTCACCTAAATTTTTAAATAATTCCGTAAAATTAATTTTTATATATGTTTATCTGTTCAAATCAGGATCAAAATAAAATCTACGCACTGCAGTTGGTCTCAAGTCTCTTATCTATAGATTCCCATTCCCTCTCTCTTTTTTCCTTTGCAATTTATTTGTGATTTAAATACCCTGGAGTCATTTAACATGTTCCTCTAGCCCTTCTATTTCCTGTAAGTTGTTAGGTAGATCTCAAGTCTTGGTCAGATTGAGGTTTAATTTTTTTTTCCTTTATTCTTTTTTCTTCCAAGTATAAACATAATCACAGATGATGCTGTGTGCTCCTGTCAGGAGGTATACAGTATCTGGTTGTTGGTCTATCTAATATTTTGAAAGTCTTTTATTGTTTGCTGTTTTAAAAATTTTAACCTTAGGCTGGCTGGTTACTCAGTTGGTTAGAATGCAGCCTTTTAACTCCAAGGGCAAGAGTTTGGATCTCCTTACCAGGCTGCTGCCAAAAAAAAAAAAAAAAATTGAAAAGGTGGAAGTTCTCTGCTTAATAAGGAAAGAAAAAAATTATATGCTGAGGGGCTAAGATCTACGGCAGATTGAATCATCTGTCCATGAAATTGTGATGATGTAAAATGAAATTCATGTGTATATAGGGTTCAGTACTGAGAATTCAGATACCCACTGGGGGACTTGGATTATATCCCCTGCAGACAAGGGGGACTACTGTATGGTATGTGTTGCAGACATTTTCTACCAGGCTGATTTTCAAGGCTTTTTATAGAAACCCTGGTATGTTTCTCTACTTTTTCATGTCTTTAAAAAGGTGTATTAATAAATGTTTACAGGTTTCTTCTTATATGTCTTTTATATTTCTTAAGTTTATTCTTAGTTATTCAATAATTTTTATTACTGTTGAAGTAGGATCTTTTATTTTTATTATATATATATGTATATATATATATATATACATATATATATATATATATATTTTTTTTTTCCTTCCTTTTTGTCTTTTTTTTACTGACCGGTAACGGGGTCGCAACCCTCGGTGTTGCGCCCATACTGGGGACCGGCAACGGGATCGCAACCCTCGGTGT
>NW_007757022.1:6365-6968 GCF_000696425.1 Galeopterus variegatus | reverse complement strand
AGCTTATCCCCACCCCCCACCCTGCTAGGGTGGAATCTCTCATGAAGGCAGGAATCTTTGGGGTTTTGTTGTTGCCAATGTAATCTAAGTGTTTAGATCGGTGCCTGGCACATAGTAGGTGCTCAGTAAATACAGCATATGTGCTAGAAACCCACCTTTATCTCCTGCTCTCTCCCTCCACTCTGCTACTCCCTCAGGCCAGGGCTTTTGATGGTGTTAGCCACATGCTCTCGTGGATTAAAAGGCCAAGTGTCAGTGGTCAAGATTGAGTGAGATTTGATCCTTGCCCCACACCATGTGTGTCTCTCCCCCAAGCCAGAGATAGACCTTCCCCTTCACCCCACCATCTTGACAGCTGCACATCTATTAAGTATATTTACATGACTTATTGATGAGTACATTCTATAAGAAGCCTTATGAAAACAGAGAGATCACGTCTGCTCTGTCTATAAAATGAGGGAAGGTGTTGGACAGAACTGGACTGGCTCCTAGGCCCTTCCAGCACTGGCTTCTCAGCAGCCAGGCCTGTCACTGTGCCACAGAAAAGAGGACTAGGTTTGCCTGATGGGAAGCCAGAGTGTTAGCAAATTAATTTTCTGTGAT
>NW_007757022.1:0-995 GCF_000696425.1 Galeopterus variegatus | reverse complement strand
CCCTGCCTCTGGTGGTTGCTTGTGACTCACCTGGTATAGAAATCCACATCGTTTCATACCCCACCCCCATTTCTCACTGCAAAGACCAACTTGAGTAAGCTTAACCACAGAGCACTTAGGATTTGACAAACACGGTGCTCTCTGACTTCCAGGCCTTTGCGCATGCTCTTCCCTGTGCCTGGAAAGGCTGCACTCATCTACCCGCCAAGTCCACCTCTCCTCCTCATCTTTGGGGTCTCAGCTCAGAGGTCCTTTCCTTTAGGAAGCCTTAGCCTGGTCCTTACCACAAACTAAAAGTCACTTTTGCATGGTCCCATAGCATTTATCAGCATTTTAAATTGCTGGTTTCCTTGTCTGCCTCCACGTTGGTCTGCGCTCAGAGGACTGTTGATCATGGTCGTGCCCTCAGCACCCAGCACATAGTAGGTCCTTGGTCGGGAGTTGTTTGTGGGTTTGTTTCTTCTTGGCCTGCTCGACTGTGTCTCTGAGCCAGTCATGCTGGCAGGGGGCCAGCAGAGAGTCTTCTGGTATGTTTTGAAACTATTCAAAACCCACAATCTGGTAGATTTATGAAAATAGCACTTCTTGTTACTACTGAAATCCTGAGAAAAATTGGGCATCAGCTGCTCGTGAGAAATGGGGGAACTTCTGCTTCTCCCCACCTCCCCCTTTTCTTCCCCTGTCAGAATCTGTAGGGTTGGAATCACAGGGTGCGTTTGTTACAAGCAAATGTTTTTATTCACTGAGCCTGGTGAGAAGGGGCACAGCTCTGCTTCATTGACTGAGGGCAGAGGTGAATTTCTTAGCAACCTGTTTGTCACCAAAGAGTTTAATTTTTTTCCATGAAAGTTTTTCTAAAGTTAATTCTCTACCTTTAAGGCCTTCCTCCCCCCATTGCAAAACTTAGCAAACAGGAATCCGTACTTTTCTTTCTTTTCTTTTCTTTTCTTCTTTTTTTGGCAGCTGGCCGATGTGGGGATCCGAACCCATGATCT
>NW_007757021.1:4303-6968 GCF_000696425.1 Galeopterus variegatus | reverse complement strand
TTGGTCAGGAAGAGAGAACTGCAGGGGGTGTAGTTTTCTGAAAAGACTCAGGCACAGACCAGAGTTTCCACACAAACCAGGTGTACTGGACTACACAAGACCCAGAAGTGCTTACAAGGTCAGCAATTAAAATCTGAGCTGCACAAAAAGCCTTTCCCATGGAATCAGCAGCAAAGCAGCAATTTAACTCAACCACAGGGCTCAAGTGCTGGTCCCCACAGGAAGTTCTTCCATTTTAGAAGGAAGCAAAGGACAACAAATTAGTTCCAGTGCAGAGTTTAAGTGGTGGGAACAGTGAATAATCCAACACAGAACTGAAAGAAAACACAAAACACCCACAGATCAGAGACAAAATTCTAATATTAACCAGTAAAGGAACACCACCAAGGAACACCTATAAAACCTAGAAGGACCAGAAGTTCCCCAGGCTCCTAAGCCAGGATGTGGGAAGGGCTGAGGGCCTCAGCCACACACTCCCAATGTCAGCATCCAGCCCAGCAACAACCACCAGGCCACTGCTGGAAGCCCCCCAGGCTCCTGAACTGGGGCAGTGGGGTACTGAGGGCCTCATCCCTACCCCCACCCCCTGATGTCTACATCTAGCCCAGCAAAGACCACTAGGCCACTGCCAGAACCTCCCCGGGCTCCCCTGCTGGAATGAGGGGTTGTCATGAGTCTAGACCACACCGCTTGTCCTTACTCCTTTTTCTACTCTATTTCTCTCCCCTTTCCCTTCTCCCTCTCCCTTCCAACTGCTCCACAACATCTAGAATGTAAAATAATAATAGCAACAAATAAACATATTTTTAAAAAAGAAAAAAAAAAGGAGTTTGTTTAAATGAATGGCAATTATCATGCAATGAATAATAGCAATAAAAATATTTGGATGACTTAGACTTAATTTAGTGTGATAACTAATCCAGTACCCTATTCTTAAGCTATTGTTTGAGTACCGTACTTAATTATATAAAAAACTAAAATAACCGTACCATAAAAAAGATTTATTTATAAAATATCAATGTTATATCATCCAAATGATTATTCTAGAATAGATTAATTTTTTTTCCATATTATAGAGCGCTGTTTTTATTGTATTTTTCTTAAGATACCATGGCCGTCTGTCTTCTCTTTAATCCCCCAATTGTTTGTAGTAAGGAAGCAAGAAGTAAGAAAAAGCTGACCTCTGGTTTCTGGTCTTAGTGCTATACCCAGGAGTCCTCTCCTCTTTAATGCAAGCTACATACAGTGCAAAGAAAGCCACATTCCCTGTAGCCCTTGTTCATTGTTCTTCTAGCAGCAGACACCCACCAGCCCTTCACAGTCTCATTATGTGCAAAGTCCAGATTGCTGCTTCTAGCAGAGGGAAGAAGAGCACATTTGAAAAAGCTTTTGGATGACATGGCTTTATTTCCTCGCACCATCATTTAAAATCCTTTTAAAGAGCAGTCTGGGCCTCTGATGGTAATGCCTTGCCAAGCAATTAGTGGTAGAGGTGCTGGGCTTTAAAAGGCTTTTAAATGATGTTATGAACGGCCTTCCTACAATGGGCTCTCATTATGCAGGGTTAAGTCCATGTGCTCTGCCCATTTCTGGGGCACAACTACCAAGTCTTTCTTAGGGAGTCACTCACAAAGATTGACAGCTTGAAATTTGCTAGAAACAAGATTTTCAGTACAGCATGGCTGCCAATTGATACCCAATTTAATACGGAAATTGCCTTTTATTCTATTTCTTTGAATAGACTAACGAGCAAACTTCAAAAGTTCCTTAGATTTGATTCGTGCTTATCTGAAGTATATCCAAGGGCATCAGTAAGACTTTGAACCAAAAAAAAAAGCAGGATCTTTTTCTGCAGTAATAGGCCTAAAGGGGTGGAAACCTCAGAACTTGTCCAAATGCATGCCTAGCAGTGAAGGAGCTAGAACAGAGGCTCACTTCAGCTCTGAGCTGTCAAAAGAGGGGTACGTTGCACACCCAGCCCAAGAGCAGAAGCAGCAAAGAATGACTAAGTTGCTCCTAAGCAAAACAAGTTCTTCGTATGAATTGTCAGAGATTCCCAGTCACACCGGAAGAAGGGCCAGGATTGCGGTAATACTGATAAGAAATCAGTTAATCTTGAGGTAGGTGGGAAGGGCCGCAGGGGTGGGTTACAGACTTGAGTCTAGCTCTTAGCATCTTGTTTTCTCCAGTGGCGTCTTCTCTTGGCTAATTAGAATAAGTAAGCAGTATTCTGAGTAACTGGAAATGTTAAAAGCAGATATGGAAACTGACTTTGCAGCCTAAATATAATGTGCTTAATTCTCTTATATTTGTTAATGACTGTGAACTTGGTTGCAAAGAGAGATACAACACACCCAGAGTGACGCTGACTCCTTAGCTGAGAAGCATTGAGAACAAATGTTGAAAAAGCTGAAGGCTCCAGGCTGTCGGGATCAAAGTCACCCTCTCTACTCCCCCTGTCCCTTCCCGAGAATCAATGGCTTCATCAGGCAACAGATTTTTAAAATCAAACCCAAATGGCCATCATTTTCCTTCATTCAGAAGAACTTCTAGTGCTCCTGGTAATGCAATACCATCTTCCTTCCTACTCAAAGCCTTCCAAACTAAGGTGTCCTTGCCCCTTCTGATTAGTTGATTTCAGGAGAACTTTTCCAAGCAATACTGA
>NW_007757021.1:3502-3785 GCF_000696425.1 Galeopterus variegatus | reverse complement strand
GTGCTCCTGGTAATGCAATACCATCTTCCTTCCTACTCAAAGCCTTCCAAACTAAGGTGTCGTTGCCCCTTCTGATTAGTTGATTTCAGGAGAACTTTTCCAAGCAATACTGATTTGCTCTACCTGCCTGCAAAATTCTGAGTTTCACTTGCTTTGTTAGGCTTATATTTAGTGTCCAGGGGACACTCTTCACTAACATTTCATGAAATGAATTTTTCCTTCTTGGTGAAAGTGAATTAGGAGTCAGAAGTCCTAAGGGTTTTTTTTTTTTTTTTTTTTTTTT
>NW_007757021.1:0-462 GCF_000696425.1 Galeopterus variegatus | reverse complement strand
TAAAATGCTCAGGAAATGAGACTCTGATTAAATAATTTTTCATTAGAGACAGATAAGAACAAAGGTAATGGACGGCAAGAAATGCCACCAGACACAATGGATCTGACAATGACAACAAAGAAATCCTTCTCCTAGTTACCTAAAGTCAGGTTTCAGTACAGGCCAAAGGAGCATTTAGGAGAAGTGAACTGGGAAACACTCCCTAAACTGTGACCAGTAGCATTTAGGCTACTAAGAATCATTTTTTCCAGTGGAAAATAAATAGGGTGAAGATAAACACCAACAATTGTACTTTGATACATGATCCTTTTGATGTCAAACCATCAATGGCAGTGTAATTTTTAAAATTTTTACTTTAAAAATTTCCCTGAGATGCAAAGCAATATTTAGCTATCTTTTTAAAAATGTCAACTCTAGAAAAGTATAAAAATGTAAATAGCAACTATACACAACTGCTTCTAG
>NW_007757020.1:5695-6968 GCF_000696425.1 Galeopterus variegatus | reverse complement strand
AGGCAGCAATGCGGGGGGCAGCTCCGGGGGCAGCGTGCCCCGAGCCAGTCAGCTCGGATGCTGAGGGGCCCACCTGGGCTGTGAGTGAAGGGATGGAGGCGAGGGGACCTCCAAATCTTTAAGACACTGACAACTGGTTTCATGACTTTGGGGTTAGGACTGAGCGGGAGAGGGAGGGACTGAAGGTGGGCTGTGGCTTCTGGAATGTGTGACTGGATGTTGGTCCCATTCCCTGAGACAGTGAACCAGTGACCTTGGGTGAGGATGTGTTGAAGCTGGGTGCTCGTGGGATGTACAAGGAACTGGATTCCACAGCTAAATTGTCGAAGCCTGCTTGCCTTGTTCTGCTTTGTGTTTTTGTTGTTGTTGTTGTTTGTATAATTATCATAACAGCAGTCCTTATAGAGCTCTTTCTGTGGGTCAGTCACCACCCTAAGCATTTTACACGTAGTAATGCAATTAACCCTTAGACACCCTCACCACACGGGGGGACCATAGGAAAACAGCCAGTGGATCAGGAGAGGAACGAAGTCCTCAAGGAGGTGGGACAGGGCAGTGCGGATGCGGGGGAGGGAGGCAGGGAGAACCCAGCTGCTGGGACTTACAAAGAGATGTCCCTGTAGTACACACATTGGGGTGCGCAGAAGGCATGAGGGGCTCTGCCCAGCCTTCCAGGGCAGCGGGGGAGGAGCATGCCAGAGATGCACCTTTGCAGTGCTGTCCTGAGCAGCCTGGGTGGGGAGGAGAGCCCAGAGCCACCCTGCCTCTTTCCTTGCTAACAGAGCCACCAGTCTACAAGGAGACGTGGTATGAGTAGAGGAAACAACTCTATTTTCAGCCTCCCTTGCTTCCAGTGGTGGCCTGTGAGGGAGTTCGAGCCAACGAGGTATAAGCAGTAGTCCCTAGGGGGTCCTTCCAGGAGAGTGATTTTGTGGGCACACTCAATGGGCCCATGCCCTTTGCCCTTTATCCTTTCTGTTTTCCTACCTGGAATGCAGACATGGTGCTGGAGGTAGAGCAGCCATGTTGTAACTATGAGGCAGCAAGCATGAGGACAAAAGCCACCTGCTAAAAATGACTGAGTGAGAGGAAAGAATGAGCCTGTTGGGAGCATTCTGCACATACTCATCAGCCCTACAGATTTCTCTTGTGGGGGAAAAATAAAACCTGCATTTGATTAAGCCACTGATGTCAGGTTCTATTGCACACAGCCAAGTACAATCTCAATTGATGTGGTAGGGAAAAGAGAATGTGGGATTGCTCCAGGACTGGG
>NW_007757020.1:0-1352 GCF_000696425.1 Galeopterus variegatus | reverse complement strand
CGTTAGCATGTAAATATGTATACATGTAAATATGTAGAATGTATTTATATATATTGAGTACACTTAATATTTGTTGTTAGTGGGATATACAACGCAAGGGTTTGGAAAGTGTTAATTTGAATATTTATATATAGCATTGAATTGTATATAACCTCTGAATGAGTATTAATAAACATTTAAATACGTGTATAATGTCAGTTGTGATTTTCCAACTGTTCTTTTTTGTCTCGAGGCAATTTTCCCTTTATAAGATAGGTGTAAATGAATTTCATAAATGCACAGGCGGATGGAAGGATAGGAGGGTGAGAGGAAGGAAGGAGGGAAGGGAGGAAAGAAAAAGGGAAGGAAGGAAGGAAGGAGGGAAGGGAGGAAAGAAAAAGGGAAGGAAGGAAGGAAGGAGGGAAGGGAGGAAAGAAAAAGGGAAGGAAGGAAGGAAGGAGGGAAGGAAGGAAAGAAAAAGGGAAGGAAGGAGGGAAGGAAGGAAAGGAGACAATGAGGGGAAAGACAGATGGACAGCAATTGCTTTCACCTACTTTTTCCTGGGGTACTCAACTGGGTGTCAGGGATTCTGAGAATCCCCTAAAACTGCACACAACATACCCCAGAAAGGTGAAGAACCAAGGCTTGAATAGATATAGAGGAAGTTTTTAGAGAAGTTTTTTATCATCTAATGTAATTCGAGATGTTTGAAAGCATTTTATTCTTCAAATCCTATTTACTGATTATGATGGTTTGTGTAGCAGGATCTTCTTCAAATCCTATTTACTGATTATGATGGTTTATGTGGCAGGATCACGTGACTGTGGGCAACTGGAACAGAAAGCCGACTGCTGCAGACTTTTACGTGGGAAATATTGTGACAGTAGGAGCAATGTGAACATGATTCAGGAATTGTTTCCTCTCCCTGTGATCAATTCAATCCTAAAACAGAGGTGGTGATTTTTAATACGGATTAGCATTTCTTTAGCATTTAGACATTTACTGATGCAATTTAACTTTGAAAACCTATCAAAAGACAATGGGCTTTCAATCTATTTATCTTTTCAGTAGGACAAATGAAGTCCAAGGCCTAGCAGAGCTTCTCGCTCAAAATAGGTCACTGAAAACTATTTGCCCCATTGAATGCCTCCCCCTCCCCCAGACTTAACGTGCACTTGCACATGGGGCACCTTGCACACGGGGCACCAACAGCACAGGAGGGGTCTCTGTTCCAGGACCCCAGTGTGACCGAGGGGCCAGGAAGTCTGTCCAGGATGTCTCATCTTCCTCCTGGTTAAAATTGCAGCAGCAAAAACCCCACATACCATGATAAAGCCATCAGGATGATGAACAGGGGCCTTAATCGGTATTAA
>NW_007757019.1:5852-6968 GCF_000696425.1 Galeopterus variegatus | reverse complement strand
CCCTAGAAATTTAGCTGAGGTGAGAGACCCCTGAATTTTAGCCAGATTTATTTCCCATTCTCTGATATACAAATGTGTTACCAATAAATCCAGGGTAGCTGCTACTTCATGTTCACTAGGTCCAATCAACGTATTATCATCAAAGTAATGGACCAGTATAATATATTTTGGAAGGAGAAGGTGATTAAGATCCCTGCTAACTAGAGAGGTGGGACAAGATGATGGACTAGAGGTGCACTAGGGCATGTTCTTTCCACAGAAAAGGACCAGAACAACTCAGAGACAGGTAAATATTGATGGGAGCATCTGTGGGAGCAAAGGAGTGCCACAGGAGACCAGCGAGATCCCTGTGGTGCATGAAAGCCCAGGATGGTGACATAGAGAGGAGAGAGAGGCACAGAGCCTCAGCCTACACGTCTCTGACTCCAGGATTGGAGCAGGAAGAATTTTCTCTTGCAGCAAAATGTAGGCAGAGAACCCACACCAACCCTCATCCTTACCACAGAAGCCAGCAGATCCTTTGGCAAGACAAACCCAGCTGGATGTGCCCCCTTGTTGTGGGCCTACCTAATAGTCCTGCCCACCTCATAACAAGTGGCTGGATGGGTCTTTTCACTGCAGACCTGCCTAGTGGTCTTGCCAACTTCCAGAGAAGCAGCTCAGCACGTCTGCCCTTGGCAGAGCAGCTCCTGAGCCACCACACGAAGCATGACATCAAACTGGGTCCCAAGAAGTGGCACAGTAGAAGGGCCACTGGCAGACCTGCACTCAGCTAGCTGAGCTAAAGTGTATCCACACCCTTGGCTCAGAGAAACAGCTCAGCTGTCACAGTCCTGGAAGACCCACCACTGAGACTTTGAGCCATAATATACACGTACACCTGAGTGAGAAACAGCTTGGTGGATGTGCTTCTGGCAGGCTCAACCCCATTCAGAGAAGAAGCACGATGTTCCTGCCACTGGAAAACCAGTCCCAGAGAATCTAACAGGCCATATATACACACCACCAGGTTAAGAATCAATAAAAGGTAGTGATGGTCAGCTTTGTTGTCTATGAATATGCATAATCAATAAAAAAAGTAGAAAGATTTTAAACAAATAGCCTAACATTGCACCT
>NW_007757019.1:3801-4091 GCF_000696425.1 Galeopterus variegatus | reverse complement strand
GAAAACTACAAAACACTGATTAAAGAAATTAAAGAAGATGCACAAAAAAATGGAAAGACATACTATTCTCATGGATTGGAAGGATCAATATCATCAAAATGACCACATTACCCCAAAATATCTTCAGCTTCAGTGTAATCCCCATCAAACTACTTAAGACATACCGCATAGAAATAGAAAACAAAACAAAATGAAACAATTAATATTATATGGAACAAGATACCCTGAGTAGCCAAAACAATACTGAGCAAAAAGAACAAAGTGTGGTGTAACACACTCCCTGACTTCAG
>NW_007757019.1:0-452 GCF_000696425.1 Galeopterus variegatus | reverse complement strand
ATATGGAAACTTAGTTTACATTGTAACAGTGTTAATAGGGTGGGAAATCCTACTACCGTAACTGAATGCTGCAGCATTCAATTTAAGAGGCGATTTGATTGTGAGGACTGTACCCTTGTGAATGCATTATAAGGAAAGCGCCAGATATTTTCACTGGATTTGGACTTTCCAGCCTTCCAAACTGTAAGAAACAAATTCTCTTTCTTTATAAATTACCAGTTTCAGGTATTCTGTTATAAGCGATAGAAACAGACTAATACAGATGGTTTAAGACAAGATGCAGGTCACTGGTGATTTGTGTTAAAGACATTTTTGTCGAGAATGGAATATTGAAGGAGATTTAAAGATGATGATGAAAAAAATTGATGCAATAGATCTAGACATTTATTTGTGATATATTTACATGAAAGAAAGGTAGGGGAAAGGAAGAAAACTAAAGTACAATAAGCCCT
>NW_007757018.1:6294-6969 GCF_000696425.1 Galeopterus variegatus | reverse complement strand
GCATTTACAGACATTTTATTGCTAAACAAATTTTATGGGCTTCCTCTCTTCCATAATCATTAATTACTTTCTCTGAGCAGGGAGAGAAATAAAAATGGAAGAGAGATTAGCACCTCCATGAATTCTGTCAGTCAGTGGTAGTTTTCTCAATCAAAGGAACAATTAATTATGATTTAATCCCACTGGATGTTTCTTGCCTAATTAGTAAATAGTATTTTCCTGGCCACATATCAAAACCTCTCTCTATTAAACAACCAGTCCTCTCTGAAAAACTTGTTGAATACAATGCAACTGGTTCTCATATTATTTTTTTCTTGAATTTTTAAAATATCAAATGAGATAAATCTAAACCACTTAGCCCACAATAAACATGGAAGAATCTGAGATCACTGAAAAATTACAACAGGTATGTTCAATAGATGTGTGTGTGTGCATAAATGTATGCATGTGTACATACTTAGAGAACACACTAAAAATACACATTTAATGAGCTCTTTAGAGTTGTTATTGAATATGAATTTAATGTCAATTAAAATAATAAAAGATAACATATACATTAGCAGGTTAAACGATGCTAGTAGGCAGAAGTCACTGCACAAATAAGAACTATCACAATATTGCTGCCAGATCTTTCCATGCCCCTCATTCTGGTGCTGGGGAGTCAAAAGTGGGAGA
>NW_007757018.1:0-5752 GCF_000696425.1 Galeopterus variegatus | reverse complement strand
ATATTGCTGCCAGATCTTTCCATGCCCCTCATTCTGGTGCTGGGGAGTCAAAAGTGGGAGAGGGGCTGGTCCAGTTTAGGATGGTTTCTTCGAGATACTGTTAGGAGTTACTGTCTTCCTACCCTGCTCCTGTGCTTGCCCTGTAGATCAAAGAAGAGGCTGCAACCACCCTGCATGGGAGGGCCAAACTCTGAGACCCAGGGCTTCTTTCTCATCAGAGCATATGGTATTTGAACTAGGTAAAAAGATCAAAAACATTTTCTTTCAAACAGCCTCCAAAAATTGGGAATTTGTGTTTACCCTGGAAATCAAAGATATCCAAAGATATTGCTTGGCATGCAATTAGAATCATCTCAAGTTTTCTTCTACCAAATAAAGTTTTGTGGAAGGAGATATAAGTTTAGAAACATAAGTCCAGAAATTGACTGCACAGTCAATACCTTCCAAACAATGAATAGAAAGAAAGAGCCAAACTTGACACTCTTTGACTTTGTAAAAGAAAATAAGTGTCCAACTCTCATTCCACAAAACCGTATTGAGACCCCACTACTTGCTACCAGGGCTGACCTGTACAGTTGTGCCACTTCACACTGCTCAAGTCCAGGGGCACCATTCATATCATATACTATGGGAATGCCACAGGCAGATGGATGTGAAGACATGTGCATAGATGCTTGGAAAGACATGAGAAATCTATAGAACTTGTTCAGTGCAAACTGTAGTGACTATACCTATCAGTCCTCTGTGCCAAACACTTTGCTAGTCTCTGGGTCATAAACACAAACAGCTATCTGTAGGCTTTATGGAATAGGTGACATTTAACCTGGTCTTGATGGATCTGTAGAACTTGCTCAAGATTAAAAACAGGGTTGAGCAAAGGGAAGTCAAGGTCATTGAGGTATACAACAGCCTTTTCAGGGTGTTGGAGTATTGTTTGTATCTTGTAGACAAGCCATGGGGGAAATGCAGAGAAATAAGGCGGAAAATAAGCAAGGCCAAATAAGGAAAAGTCTTAAATGACATGGTAAGAAGTATAAGCTCTGCCTTGTTTGGTTGAAGGACGGAAGAATTTTCAGACAGCAGGGAAGAATAATCAGGTGTATGCTTAAAAATACAATGGAGAATAGAGACATTAATTGTATGAACCAGTGGCTATCCCCAGATTATATTCCATTCAATGAGGCATAAAAGAGTAGCTAAAAGTATAGACTGAGACGCCAGACTGCCTAGGTCTGAATCCCAGCTCCTCTGCTTACAAGTTGTGTGATCGTGAGCAAATTACTTAACTGCTCAGTATTTAAGCTTCCACATCTTTATTGGGAAGCATATCTTTTAGGGTTGCTATAAGATTAGTAGTTAATATTTGGAAAACATTTGTAACACTGTCTGGCACATAGGAGGCACTATGTAAGTGTTTGGTAGATAAGCAAGTATTAATTGAATCTCTATCATGCACCAGGCATTGGCGATGAAAGGTTAAAAAAGACAGACAAGGAACAAACTACTATGATGAATTTATAGCAAAGCAACATTCAAGGCCCTATTAAATGGCTTTCACTGGTTTCCTTTGATGATTGTGAATTTAAATTACTTTGGTTTGGGGAAAATTGTTGCGAATTTTATGATGCTAGGTACAACTATATTCTGCAATTCTAGCAGCACTCACAGATACAGTTAACGGTAGTAAAGCTTATGCCCCTGGATGCACCCTATCTCTTATCCACTTCTCTTTTATTCAGAATCATAAAAAGATAAGACTACTCAAACACAGCCCTCAAAGGAGAGCTCTCTGCAGTCCGCCTAAATTCAGACAGCTGTTGTGTTAATTTTACTTTATACTTCTCGTCATTAATTCTATTTTCATAGCCTGATTCTATTTTTAGTGTGTTAGTATGTCCTTTAACAATATGTCCAATAAAACAGAAAAAGAACACCTCACTGTTAATTTTTTTATCCAAATTAAAACAGTCAAAATCCATGTCAAAATAGATTCCAGATTGCCCTTTTAATGATATCTAGACTTGTAACTTAGTGAGCTACCACACTCTATACCAAAGCATTGATTAACAATCAAAAACGAGGACAAAAGATTTGAAAGCAGCATATTAGGTAGAATGAGATACACATTGTTCTTTATCATTGTTAAGAAATCACTCTTCATAATCACTGTTCCTTTATTAAGAAATATTTTTTAAGGAATCGACCCAAAGAAACAGCATTGGCCCAAGTAGCAGGACTGTCCAGGCATTATAGAGTGGCCATATTAACAACTTAGGTGCTGGCATCAAGGAAGGTCTGGAAGCTCTGTTCCCTTGTAGACGGGATAAAAAGGAGAGAGGAATAACAGTTTAGCAATCTAGTTGCTAGTGATGAACCATAAATGACTGTTTTTGTTTTTAAGCCTACAACTTCAGAATCTAGCATGGCATTTATAATTATGTAAGAGGGCTCAACAATTATTTGTGGAATGAATGAATAATGACCAGTATTTGTTGGGTTTTTTTTGGCCTAAAATCAAATTTTCAGGTAGCAGAAGAAAACCACATTTCTTTGCTCTCTCATAAGTTCTACTTCCAAAACCTATCATATTACAAGCTACAGCTCAGGACATATTTTTTCCTCTTAAAACGCATTTTTATTGAAGATCATCAGTCACTTTTCTGCTTACTCTCAAGCATCGTGAGATTGTCCTATAATTTATCCATAAGAATAGCTAGTGTGACATGCAAACATAGAGGTTTCATCACGTACTCTAACTTCCAAGTCATTTATTAAAATATTAAGTAAGGCTAGTACCCAGATTCATCTCCTAGGAAATTCCATTCGTAATCTGTTGTTCTGACTCTGTTTTCTCTTGAAATATTTGAAAATACTTTCTCTTTATAAATGTATTTGCTAATTAAATTAAATATCTTTATTTCCAAATATTATAAATTTCACGGGATAATAGTAGGGAAATATTCATATCATTGCTTTTACATAACATCTTTTCTAAAACTCCTTTTCTAAACAAAATAGGCATTTCAATCTATACAATAAAGTCTAGGAGAAAATATGACCAAGATATTAGCAGCAATACTTTCTGGGTAAAGATTCTTTCTGCTTCAAATTTACTGTATCTGAGTATATAATAGGGTTTTTTGTTTGTTTGTTTTTAAGCCAACCCAATATCTATGAATTACTAATGCAAAATAAGGATGATTTGTTAAACCATATTATTTAGAATCACTATATATGGTCTAAGAAAAAAGAAGAGAGAACTCTAAATGGAAATATATATATATGTTTCTATAATTGGAAGGAATTTAAGTAAGGATTGGGGGGCTTTTAACCACAAGTATTTATTTATGAAGGAATATATACACCTTACTTAGCTGTAAGAGAACTTAGAAAGTATAAGCAGACAGTGAGATGACACTTTCTGTTGAGAAACAAACTTAAAGCTGAAAAACCATAACCACAAAATAGGAACTTTCAGAGATTGTCTAAATGTAAAATGATTGGGACTACAGGAAGAGAAGGAACAAACACTTAGCTGACAGAAAAATCCTTTAAAATTGAAAAGATTCTTTTAAGTACAAAACATTTCAAAAGTTAGAGGTCATCGTTTGCATCCAGGACTTTCCGTCTTTATATTTGATAGTGCCCTGAAAGTTGTTAGGCAGAGTTATTTAATAGATGGGCTATACTTTTGAGTATGGATCATACTTTTGGTATACAATAAATGGATCATAATTTTGCTACTAAAGTCATGTAATCTTTCAAATCCAGTCCACTGAGACCAGGGATACTTTTAATAGGGGTTAATTAATCCCTTTATGACACTGTATAAGCAATGAAAATATGGACAATTGACATTGACTCTGCTGACTTCCAATGGCATAAACCCACTTAGAACTCAAAATTCCACCATGAGGTGAGTTTTGCTTTTGCAAATTGTTTTTCTACTCACAGTCAACTTTGACTTACAATGTTCTGTTCAAAAATATTTATAACCCCTTGGGTCTCTCCATTCCCTATTAGATCCAGCAATAAAGCAATCACTGTGTACAAAGATGATGAGGATTTGGTTTGGAAATACACCTACGTTACAGGAAACAAAGTAATCCTTTGGTATGTGTTTGTCACTTTTACTGCAGAGCACAGTAAATATTTTTTTTTATTCTCTGCCAGCTGGACACACATTAGTGTGTACTGAAAACATGCAAAATTTCTAGCACCTACTCACACCAACTCATTTGAATGCAACCAAAACTGGCTTAAGTGATACATTTTTTAAAAAAAAAAATACACTTTAACAAGATTGGTATGCTGAAGGAAAAAACAGACTGGTGAGTCTATATTAAAATACGCAGTTCAATTGTGAGTAACAGTGTTTCTTAATATGTGTTTAGGGTATGAATAGTTATTGGCTACACAAACTTTGAAAGCCACAGGTTCCTTTGCAGGTTTCTGGGCTCTAGCCATACACCTTCAGCTCTTCTCAGGACTATTGCAGACATCCAAATGCTTAAGACCTTATAAATAAGCAAATGTCACATAGAGCTTTCAATCCAAATACATGCCTAAACAAAGGCAAAGATCATTGTAACTGCATGCTCTTGCTATGTACAAACTGTGTGGGCTGTGGAATTACCTTACAAAAACAAGTTTGTTACGTGCAACTTTTTTTTTTTTCTTAATTATTCTTTTAGGAACAAAAGAGTACAAACTTACTCAGGGATTCAGAACTGAGGAACTCAGAACAAGTTAAGCAATTCCTATATAATGATAAATAAATTTAATGATAATTAAACTCTTATGTGGAAATTTCCAGGTTTTAGTATTTTTTTTTTAAATGCAAATCCAAGAATCTGGTTAAATATTACAGATACTGAATGAAGTATTTGATTTGTCACTATAAAGATTTGATTCTGAAAAAAAAAAGTAAAATTCGAGGATGAGGGAGGTTATAGTAATATCATCACTAGATCAAGCTACCCTGCTGGGGTAGTAACTAAGGGAAGATGACAGGAGCCCACTGTTCTCCATCTGTAAGAGTCTTGTGTGTTCTCTGTAAATTAATGGAATCAACCTTCGATGGCTCTTGTTTGGAAGTTCAGCTGAGTTATGGCAAGAAAACATTTAAACTGGCCTTTTCACTTAATTTCTTACACGGAGCACATTTGGTTTGAGAATGAGGTAGTGATGGGAGTATCATATTAAACATCGTTTGGGTAATTTATTCTGATCCAACAACACAACTATTTGAGCAGTATAATTTGTTGTTACAGAAGTCTAGAATATAGCACCCAGAAGCTTTTGTCTTCAAGAGTATATTATACAAGGGTCTTCAAAAAGTTCATGGAAAGATTATATGAGTATTATATTTTAGTTCTACTTTTCCACAAACTTTTTGAAGTACCTTTGTATATTTACAAATGCTTGCCATGTTATCATCTCCATCCTGATATATCTAAACTAAAATTCCTCATTCTTACTGCAAAAAATAGCTCTCAATTTCCATCTCTCTTCTTGGCACGCCTGTTTTCTTAATCAGGCTCAAACAGCTCAAAGCCATCACTAACATCCTTTTTGTTTCATGGCTATATCATAAGTCATCAAGCACCACTTGTAGACAATGGTTCCATTTCTCAATTCAGATATATTTGTGGGCCAGTAAACTCTCTCCAAGTTAAACCTGTATTTAAGGCAAAGACATTGCCATTTGTATTAGAAACACCACAGAATTTAGCAAATTGTGAATGAATTA